>NW_021620197.1:1195928-1207906 GCF_004785775.1 Grammomys surdaster | reverse complement strand
CCAAACCCCGCCCCTCCGGAATTCCACTTCCCTTCTGCCCCTGCCTGGTCCTCTGGGCTGGATCAGACACAGAGTTGGTCTGCTCCTGTCCTGTGGAGAAACTGAATCCTGAGTCATCCAGGAGCCACTGCACTCAGAGCAGGTGACACAGAGTCGGTCTGCTCCTGTCCTGTTGAGAAACTGAATCCTGAGTCATCCAGGAGCCACTGCACTCAGAGCAGCTGGAGCCACTGCACTCAGAGCAGCTGAAACTGAATCCTGAGTCATCGAGGACCCACTGCACTCAGAGCAGAAGGATTTCCAGATCCAAGAGGTGGCCTGAGTCCCAGGAGTTATTCCACCCAGGAGATTAGGAGCATAAGACCACAGAGACCTCTGGACTCTGAGGAGCTCTGCAATAAGCAAGATAACTGGAAATACAGACTCCAGTTTTACACAGTGAGGGCAGGTACCACTAGAGTTAACCAGATGGCGAAAGGCAAGCGCAAGAACATAAGCAACGGAAACCAAAGTTTCTTGGCATCATCAGTGCCCAATTCTCCCAATATAGCAAGCCCTGAACACCCCATCACACCTGAAAAGCAGGATTCAGAATTAAAATCACTTCTCATGATGATGATAGAGGATTATAAGAAGGAATTAAGTAACTCCCTTAAAGAAATACAGGAGAGTACAAGTAAACAGATAGAAGCCCTTAAAGAGGAATCACAGAAATCCCTTAAAGAAATGGAAGAAAACACAAAGAAGGAATTAAACAAAAACATTCAGGACCTGAAACTAGAAATAGAAACAATAAAGAAAGTTCAAAGGGAGACAACCATGGAGATAGAAAACCTAAGAAAGAGATCAGGAGTCACAGACGCAAGCATCACCAACCGAATACAAGAGATAGAAGAGAGAATCTCAAATGCAGAAGATACGGTGGAAAATATTGACACAGTTGTCAAAGAAAATGCAAAACGCAAAAAACTCCTAACTCAAAACATCCAGGAAATCCAGGACACAATGAGAAGACCAAACCTAAGGATAATAGGTATAGATGAGAATGAAGATTCTCAACTTAAAGGGCCAGTAAATATCTTCAACAAAATTATTGAGGAAAACTTCCCTAACCTAAAGAACAAGATGCCCATAAACATACAAGAAGCCTACAGAACACCAAATAGACTAGACCAGAAAAGAAATACCTCCCGTCACATAATAATCAAAACATCAGATGCACAAAACAAAGAAAAAATACTAAAAGCAGTAAGGGAAAAAGGTCAAGTAACATATAAAGGCAGACCTATAAGAATTACACCAGACTTCTCACCAGAGACTATAAAAGCCAGAAGAGCCTGGACTGACATCATACAGACACTAAGAGAACACAATTGCCAGCCCAGATTACTATACCCAGCAAAACTCTCAATCACTATAGATGGTGAAACCAAGATATTCCATGACAAAACCAAATTTGCACAATATCTTCCCACAAACCCAGCACTTCAAAGGATAATTGATGGAAAATGCCAACACAAGGAGGGAAACTACAACCTAGGAAAAGCAAGTAAGTAATCTTCCAACAACCCCCAAAAAAGATACAAACATAACTTTACCTCTAATAAAAAAAATAACAGGAAGCAACAATCATTTTTCCTTAATATCTCTTAACATCAATGGTCTCAATTCCCCAATAAAAAGACGCAGACTATCAGACTGGATACACAAACAAGACCCAGAATTTTGCTGCATACAAGAAACGCACCTCAGTGACAAAGACAGACACTACCTCAGAATAAAAGGGTGGAAAACAATTTTTCAAGCCAATGGTCCCAAGAAACAAGCTGGAGTAGCCATTCTAATATCAAATAAAATCGACTTTCATCCAAAATTAATCAAAAAAGATAAGGAAGGACACTTCATACTCATCAAAGGAAAAATCTACCAAGGTGAACTCTCAATTCTGAACATCTATGCTCCAAATGCAAGGGCACCTACATACATAAAAGAAACTTTACTAAAGCTCAAAACACACATTACACCTCACACAATAATAGTGGGGGATTTCAACACCCCATTGTCTGCAATGGACAGATCATGGAAACAGAAACTAAACAGAGACACTTTGAAATTAACAGAAGTTATGAACCAAATGGACTTAACAGACATCTATAGAACATTTCATCCTAAAACAAAAGAATATACCTTTTTCTCAGCACCTCATGGTACCTTCTCCAAAATAGACCATATAATTGGTCACAAAACAAGCCTCTACAGATACAAAAAGATTGAAATAATCCCTTGCATCTTATCAGATCACCACGGACTAAGACTGGTCTTTAATAATGACAAAAACAATGGAAAACCCACGCACACATGGAAACTGAACAACTCTCTACTCAATGATGACTTGGTCAAGGAAGAAATAAAGAAAGAAATAAAAGACTTTTTAGAATTCAATGAAAATGAGGACACATCATACCAAAACTTGTGGGACTCCATGAAGGCAGTGCTAAGAGGAAAGCTCATAGCTCTAAGTGCCTACAAAAAGAAACTGGAAAGAGCACACACTAACAAGTTGACTGCACAACTAAAAGCTCTAGAACAAAAAGAAGCAAATACACCCAGGAGGAGTAGAAGGCAGGAAATAATCAAACTCAGGGCTGAAATCAACCAAATAGAAACAGAAAGAACAATACAAAATATCAATAAAACCAGGAGTTGGTTCTTTGAGAAAATCAACAAGATAGATAAACCCTTAGCCAGATTAACCAGAGGGCACAGAGACAGTATCCAAATTAATAAAATCAGAACTGAAAAGGGAGACATAACAACAGAAACGGAAGAAATTCAAAAAATCATCAGATCCTACTACAAAGGCCTATACTCAACAAAACTGGAAAACCTGGATGAAATGGACAATTTCCTAGACAGATACCAGGTACCGAAGTTAAACCAGGAGCAGATAAACCATCTAAATAGTCCCATAACCCCTCAGGAAATAGCAGCAGTCATCAAAAGCCTCCCCACTAAAAAAAGCCCAGGACCAGATGGTTTTAGTGCTGAATTCTATCAGACCTTCAAGGAAGACCTAATACCAATTCTCTTCAAACTATTCCACAAAATAGAGACAGAAGGAACACTACCCAATTCGTTCTATGAAGCTACAATTACACTCATACCCAAACCCCACAAGGACCCGACAAAGAAAGAGAACTTCAGACCAATCTCCCTTATGAACATCGATGCAAAAATACTCAATAAAATCCTAGCAAACCGAATCCAAGACCACATCAAAACAATCATCCATCATGATCAAGTAGGTTTTATCCCAGGAATGCAGGGATGGTTCAATATTCGGAAATCCATCAATGTAATCCACTATATAAACAAACTTAAAGAAAAAAACCACATGATCATCTCACTAGATGCTGAGAAAGCATTTGACAAAATTCAACATCCCTTCATGATAAAAGTCTTGGAAAGATCAGGAATTCAAGGCCCCTACCTAAACATAGTAAAAGCAATTTACAGCAAACCAGTAGCCAACATCAAGCTAAATGGAGAGAAACTTGAAGCAATCCCACTAAGATCAGGGACTAGACAAGGTTGCCCACTCTCCCCCTACCTATTCAATATAGTACTGGAAGTCTTAGCCAGAGCAATTAGACAGCAAAAAGAAGTCAAAGGGATACAAATAGGAAAGGAAGAAGTCAAAATATCGCTATTTGCAGATGATATGATAGTATACTTAAGTGACCCCCAAACTTCCACCAGAGAACTCCTAAACCTGATAAACAACTTCAGCAAAGTGGCTGGTTATAAAATCAACTCAAACAAATCAGTAGCCTTCCTCTACATGAAAGATAAACAGACTGAAAAAGAAATTAGGGAAATGACACCCTTCACAATAGTTGCAAATAATATAAAATACCTTGGTGTGAATCTAACCAAGCAAGTGAAAGACCTGTATGACAAGAACTTCAAGTCTCTGAAGAAAGAAATTGAAGAAGATCTCAGAAGATGGAAAGATCTCCCATGCTCATGGATTGGCAGGATTAATATAATAAAAATGGCCATCTTGCCAAAAGCAATCTACAGATTCAATGCAATCCCCATTAAAATCCCAACTCAATTCTTCACAGAGTTAGAAAAGGAAATTCTCAAATTCATATGGAATAACAAAAAACCCAGGATAGCGAAAACTATTCTCAACAATAAAAGAACTTCTGGAGGAATTACCATCCCTGACCTCAAGCTGTACTACAGAGCAATAGTGATAAAAACTACCTGGTATTGGTACAGAGACAGGCAGGAAGATCAATGGAATAGAATTGAAGACCCAGAAATGAACCCACACTCCTATGGTCACTTGATCTTTGACAAAGGAGCTAAAACTGTCCAGTGGAAAAAGGACAGCATTTTCAACAAATGGTGCTGGTTCAACTGGAAGACAACATGTAGAAGAATGAAAATTGATCCATTCTTATCTCCTTGTACAAAGCTCAAGTCTATGTGGATAAAGGACCTCCACATAAAACCAGATACACTGAAACTAATAGAAGAGAAGGTGGGGAAAAGCCTCGAATACTTGGGCACAGGGGAAAAGTTCCTGAACAGAACTCCAATGGCATATGCTCTAAGATCGAGAATTGACAAATGGGACTTCATAAAATTGCAAAGTTTCTGTAAGGCAAAGGACACTGTCAATAGGACAAAACGACAACCAACAAATTGGGAAAAGATCTTTACCAATCCTTCATCTGATAGAGGGCTAATATCCAATATATACAAAGAACTCAAGAAATTAGACTCCAGACAACCAAATTACCCTATTAAAAAATGGGGTATAGAGCTTAACAAAGAATTTTCAACGGAAGAAACTCGAATGGCCGAGAAGCATCTAAAGAAATGTTCAGCATCCTTAGTCATCAGGGAAATGCAAATCAAAACAACCCTGAGATTCCATCTCACACCAGTCAGAATGGCTAAGATTAAAAACTCAGGTGATAGTAGATGCTGGCGAGGGTGTGGAGAAAGAGGAACACTCCTCCATTGTTGGTGGGACTGCAAGATGGTGCAACCACTTTGGAAATCAGTCTGGCGGTTCCTCAGAAAATTGGACATAGCATTACCCGAGGATCCAGCTATACCACTCCTAGGCATATACCCAGAAGATGCTCGAACATATAACAAGGACATATGCTCAACTATGTTCATAGCAGCCTTATTTATAATAGCCAGGAGCTGGAAAGAACCCAGATGTCCTTCAACTGAGGAATGGATTCAAAAAATGTGGTATATTTACACAATGGAGTATTACTCAGCTATTAAAAACAATGAATCCGAGAGGTTCCTAGGTAAATGGATGGAACTAGAAATTATCATCCTGAGTGAGGTAAGCCAATCACAAAAGAAGACACATGGTATTCACTCACTGATTATTGGATATTAGCCTAGAACCTTGAAATGCCCAAGATGCAACTCACAGGCCACATGAAGCCCATAAAGAAGGAAGACCAAGTGAGGGTGATTCGGTCCTTCTTAGAAGGAGCAACAAAATACTCAAGGGAGCAAATATGGAGACAAAGTGAGGGACAGAAACTGAAGGAGGGGCCGTCTCAAGACCACCCCACCTGAGTATCTATCCCATGTGCAATCACCAAAGGTAGATGCTGATGTGGAAGACAGGAAGTGCATGCTGATAAGAGCCTGATATGGATATCTCCTCAGAGGCCTTCAAGAGTCAGACATATTCAGAGGCAGATGCTCACAACTAGCCATTGAACTGATCATGGGGTTCTCAATGGAGGAGTTAGAGTGAAGACTGAAGGAGCTGAAAGGGTTTGTGGCACCATGAGGAGAGCAACAATACCAACCAACCACAGCTCCCAGGGTCTAAACCACCAGCCTGGGAGCACTTAGGGGGGATCCAGGGCTTCAGCTGAATATGTAAAAGTGGAGGGCCCTGCTGGGCATAGGTGGAAGAAGAGAACCTTGACCTCATGAAGGCTGGATGCCCCAGGGGGTGGGAATTTTGAGGGTGGGGAGGTGGGAGTGGGGGGGGTGTAGATAGAGGTTACATCCACAGAGAAGAAGGAGGAGGGGCGAGGGGATTGGAGGTTCCGAGGGGGTGGTGGGGGATGGGGTAAGGGGACAACATAGGAAATGTAAATAAATCATCCAATAAAAAAAAAAAAAAAAAAAGGAAAAAAAAAAAAAAAAAAAAAAAATGCGTGTTTATGTGGGTACTTACTGCAATCTTCCTTTCCCCTTCTGCTCTTCCCTCCCCTTTCTGCAGTTGTGAGATATTTTCCCTTGGCAGTGTGGGCATACAGGAGTGCACTCTGCTTGTCTCTGCTCCAGCATCCCTTTTATACTTTTGATGCTGTCTGTCTTCATATTATGAGGAACGTGTGTGTCTTAGTGTATTTTCTGTTGCTGAAATGATTCAGGACTACGGGGGTTATCTTTGAATGTCGGCCATTTCTCAGATTTGTTGTATTTGGCTTGGGGGCTAGGGTACTGATGTTCAAGGGCCACCAAAGCCACCTTGACACAGAGGCTTTTTGGTTCTGTCTCGTAGATTCAAAGAATGAAACTTATGGAGTACAAAAGGTGGGCTGTAGAAAGAAGTATTTTATTACAAGGAGATAAAAGGAGAGAAAGAATGCAGAGCTGGTGACATCAGGAGGTGTCCTAGGAATGGAAACCATTGAGCCACACTTTTCAGTTCAGACAGTTTCAGTGCATGGAAGTGGGATGAGTCATGTTCCAGGGGTGAGGAGATCCCAATCTCAGTATGGTTTCCAGAAAGGGGTACTCGGTTAGGGTAAAGAGATAAGGAAAACTCTCACCCCACCCCAGCCAACTCCTTTCTGGATTCTCTAGCCTCTGGCCATGATAGAGAACACAGACCTTCTTAATTTAGATACCTTTAAGATTTCTGGCCTTCAGCAACAGGAAGAGGTTAGAGGGATTCCCAAGAAAATTCATTCCAGGCTTTTAGGCAAAAATTGCTCACTCTTCTTTGGTATCTTTGAACCCTAAACTGGAAGCCAATTTCGAGCCCCTGTCCTCATCAATAACAGAATGATTAAGGCAGACAGTAATTTATAATGAATAGAAGTTATTTTGGTTCATGATTCTGGAGGCTGGAAGTTCAAGGTACAAATGTCTGTGCATGGTGGAGACCGTCTAGCTTTGCTGTACAGTGGTCAGACACAGTGCGTAGGAGGAAGAAGAGCTGGAACAAACCCACTGTCTTGAAATGACATTAGTTCACCCTGAGTATGGAGTGCCAATGACCTAAGTGCTACCCATAGGGCCCACCTACCAACACTGCTTCTGGCTGTAAGTGCTCAGCATGTGAACGTTGAGGGGCAACAAATTGAAACCATAGCTGAAAAGTTCTCTGTAGGTTTTGCTGTCCTCTTCTGCTTTTCTTATCCTTTGGGGGAGAAAATAGGTGTGTACATTTACCAGGTTGCCAGTTTATAAAATGAAACCTCTGTAAATCAGTTACCCAAGCACTGTACCACATTGCTGTGGCAGCCACAAGCTAGGTTAATAGGTAGTTCACAGTGCTCTGCACTGGTTAGAGGCTGGGAATAGAAGTGAGCACTAGGAGAAGGTGTAGTCAGAGCCTGGAGCTACCGGTCTTGTTGTTTGTAACTTGCTCCTGGTTTGTCCTTGAACATGCCCTGGGGGGATGGGGGGTTGCAACTTACTCTAAAACAGAAGCTCAATATTACGTTTTTGTTTTTGTTTTTTTCCAAAAAGCAGAGATCAGCAAGGTACTTCTTGTGTGCCTCTTTATCTGCTTCAATTCATGTGCTTCCTCTAGACTGCCCCCTGGTGGGACAAAACTGCACTCTCTTTTCTAGGAGCTGACGATTGAGCTGCCTCAGTACCCCCATCTCAACACACTCATGTCCTCTGTGACCTCTGTAGCAGAGCTACCTGAAATGTCCTTACCACAGTGGGACTGTATCCTAGAGTAGAAACATCCTTTCAGGGCTGACTCTTCAAGCTTCTTCTGTCCCTGTGTGATTGAGGCCGCCTCCTCCTTTTACCTGCTCTGTCCTGACAGCATCACTCGGTGCACTGTTATCTTTTCTTCCGAAGCATCTCTGTCAAGAACCCTGCCTGCTGCAGCAGACTAGGCTCTGCTGTCTACCTGGTTCTGCAACACATGGGTCTGCATTTGTTTTCTTGATGGCTCAGTCCAGGAGATAAAATGATACAGGGGGAGTTCCCCTTTGGGGTTCTTAGTATCCTTGATAAAAGAATCTAAGAATTAACTCAAATGGAACCCCAAGGACAACTTAATTACAGTTGAAAAGGAAGACCTGAAGGCAGACAAGCTGCAAACCCCAGCAGCTTGCCCCAGGAGAGGGATGTAGGCGCAAAGGAAAGAAACCATGCTGTTAAAGGGATGGAAGTCAGACATAAGGCAGACAAGCAGCAACATGGAGGGGAAGGAGGCCTCATAGAAAGAGGAAAGGAAGCCCAAAATGTTGAGGATAAATATTCTGTATAGAAAACATGCTTAGAAAGGAGAAAGACATAAAATTCAGAAAAGTTAAACTTTTCTGAAGAAAATTGGTCACAATTAAAAGCTACAGGGCTGCAGCCCTGATGTTTGGCTGCTTTTGGGCTGAGCAAGCTCCTGCAACTAGGGGCAGGGATTTTAGAAAGAAAAAAAGTACACTATCCCTTTAAAGGACTAATTGTTTTGCTTATGGCATGGTTCATGGAGAATCACCATCCTAGGGCTGGTCCTTTAGCCAAGAAGATGACCTGGCCCAACTGGAGTGTTGGGTCTCCATCCAGGGCCGAGATTCCTTCTTCTTGATTGGCATTTTTTCTTACCCTAACATTTCTGCCTTTGAAGAGGTAACCCTAAAATCATTTAGGAACCAGCTAAGAGATAAGATTCCCCAAACACTTTTGGTATCTTTGATAAGATAAGAGGGTCAAGGATATTTTTGGCTTTTATCCAACTTTGCTTTGGTGCCTTTTTTATCCTAAACTACTCAGCCATGTCAATTCCTACCCCCTGTTCCCAAGTTGAGCAAGTTTAGGGTCTCTTGCTCTTGGTGTTGTCCTAACAGGCTTATCTCTTTCAAGACTTCAGCCCCGTGGGGTTTAGGAGCTATGCTTGACTGAGAAACTGAAATGCACAGAGAGGGAAAGGTGAGAGTTTTAACATGTCTGAATGTACCATGTTAAATTTTAATGTCTTTCTTGCTAATGGCCACCAAACCACACTCATCATTTTAAAGACTATTCTTGTTAGAGGTTGAGAACAATTTCTAGGGTGAGGAAGAATCAATGTGTTCCATGTTGTTCTAATGAGGAAAAGAAAAGTTTTACAAGGGCTTATCACATGAAATATTCATTTAGACTCCTTCTCAAACAAGAAGAAATGTTCTTATATGCAAGAAGCTCTCTGCTAACATTAAAGATTAATTCCAGAAAAACAAGAGAGTGGGGCACAGTGGTGAGATACAGATCCAAAAAGTTAGGACTCTGACCTGGAGGTCCATGCTGTGTTTACCTGAGCCACCAAACAAGCTGAGGGCTTGTCTGTCTGTCTGTCTGTCTGTCTATCCTTGTTGGCTCCTGTTAGGGTGGAATGGCAGTAAGGGACAGGAGGGCTGAGTTCTTGGGGGGAATCTATTTTGTTTTTGTTGTTGTTGTTTTGTTCTTAAAGAGATTTTTTTTTTCAGTAGTGGAAAGTGCCTTTTGCAGAGCAGACAGGACTGGTGGCTATCTGAATCTGCTTTAGTTCCCAGTGGAGTTTTCTGAACCAGACTCCCTTTGTAACCAGGACCTGTCAGGGAAGTACAGGAAACCTGGGGTCACCATTCAGGTAGTAAAAGAAGGCATCTGATGAACAAAAGGAGAAAGAAGTGATTGATTCCTAAGACCTCAGTTCTTACACAGGGTTCGGGGCACAGAGTTGTAGCTGTGTGGTCCCTGACCAGTGGTAAGAAGCATGGTGTTGATGAAAAGTGAGGATCTTTGTAGCATTCAGTCTTGTAGTTACAGTATCAGCTCACTCTTACTCAGTTCAGTCAGTCCGGCTTCAACATGCAGGAAGCAGGAGGATAGAGAGCAGCCATTGCTAGAAGCTCTACCTGGGTATGTTACTGGTGTAGCGATGCCCTCTGTTTTTCACTTTTGACTTTTTCTTGCTTAGAAGCCATCAAACATGCCCCTGCCTCAATGTCTTCCTCCAGGATGAGCTCTGAGGGCTCTCAACAATAAAGCAGCATTGTAGCTGTAAGTCTGTGCCTACATGCGTACACACACACACACACACACACACACACACACATGCACACACACACAACCATTCCCACCTTTCAGAAGAAGCAAAAGGAAAAAGCACAACAGTTTTTAGCAAGTTGTCTGGGAAGTGGTGGGTATGTCTGCATAGTCATTTATTTAAATTAATTGCCCACACAGAGAAGTACTAATGTCTCAGGGGAGCTAGACACTCAGTTGCTTGAGTAATGGAGGAAATTTGGGTGCCCCATGGATGGTGCACTTGTATTAAGGGTTTAGAGGATGCCTGGAAGAGGTCTGCCTATCCTCCCTTGCCTCAGCACTTCTAGCCTTTAACACCTGTGCTTTATTGGGATTTATTTCCTTAGGAGCTTTTCCTAAGATAGTGCACAGAGAAAGAACAAAGGTACCAAATTTCTTAAAATTCATTCATTTATATTTCAATTTGGGAAAAAGAAAAACACTCAAAAAATAAAATTATTCATGTGATAATTATGGTCTGAATGAGTTCCATTTAATATAATTCTCAAAGTATGATAATCTGTCGAGGAAATCAAATCAGTGATACACTTTAACATTCTACAGTTATGAAATCATCTAAACCTCATGGAAGGAAGCATTCCATGTGCTTTAATTTCCTTTAGAATCTGCTTTTTGTTGAAACATAGGAAAAAAACAGGTTTTTCTTTTCTGAGTTCCAAATTTGTCAATATTTTATGCCTGGAAGACATCAGTGTGGCTTTTCCCACTTTGGTGGAGTCCTACTAGCCATTGTGCAGGAAGTGGGACAAACTCCATCTGTCTCCAGGAAGAAGAGTTTCTGATGAAGGTGAAATAACAGGGATCATTTAATGGAATCTTTTCATTTTAAGACTGAAACTTGGAGGTCAAACAGAGTAAGACTGGCTCTACAGCCCCACTTTGCTTCTTTGCTACAGAACCCTGCTCTACATTGAGAGGCTGGCTCATTGGGCAAAGCCTATTGACAGCCCCAGCATCCCAGGTAGGGTTGGCTTCCCTTACATTGAAGGAAAGCAGAGCGCGTTGGCTCTGTCCTGCTATTGTTCCTTGAGGTCTCTAGTCTAGGATTCAGATGGCCATTCCCTTATGACATCATCTGCCCCTTCACTTCAGGCCAGTTTATCCAGAGTGGCTCACTTGGTTTGTAACCCAGGTCAGCTCCAACTTCTGTGGTCATGATGGTGGTGGTAGTGGTAGGGGCAACACAATTACAAAAAAGACTTTCAGTGTTTTTAACAGTTAGGAACGTAATAGATTGATTTTCAGAATTTTAACTTTAACAAATTATAAAATTCAGATAAGCACACCCCTCCCATCTGTAATTAAATACCAATGATAGCAATTTTTCAAATTTTGGTGTAGAGATTTCCTGTGTTGTGCATGTATGGTAAATCAAAACCAAATCAGAATCACATATGCATATGATTTTATAATAACATTTTCTCCAAGTTATTCATATCCTTCAGTATCATTTCAACAATTGCTTCTCCATATGACTGTATCACCATCCTAAAAATGTTTACACTGTTGATTGTTTGGGTGCACCATGGGCATCTTTCTCCCTTTCCTTGTTATTTAGATTATTTCCTATTTTTCCTCACCTTGAAGAGCTCTGCTAGATAGAGAATGTGCGTGCGTGCGTGCGTGCGTGCGTGCGTGCGTGCGTGCGTGCGTGCGTG
>NW_021620197.1:1188928-1195918 GCF_004785775.1 Grammomys surdaster | reverse complement strand
GTGCGTGCGTGCGTGCGTGCGTGCGTGCGTGCGTGCGTGCGTGCGTGTGTGTGTGTGTGTGTGTTTGTGTGTGTGTGGTATGTGGGGTAATGGGGACTGAATCCAGAATCCAGGGCTCTATGCATGCTGAGCTAATTCCCAGATATGGATGAGTCCTTTTGACTTCCCTTGCTAAACAGGGTTTCAACAGGGGGAAAGAAAAGAAAGAAAAAAAAGAAAAGAAAACAAACAAGCAAACAAACAACTCCGTCACTCAAAACTCTATATGCCAAAAGTCAGAGTTTGGAAGGAAAATGGATATGCTGAGTTGTGAAGAGAATAACACTGAAGTCATAGCCACGGAGGCTGAAGAGTCACAGGCTTGAATGTGAGCTGGACTTGTCGGGGCTACTCTGCCTTGTGCAGTGGGAGAAGGCTGCCCTGATAAACTACAGCCTGACTGGTAGGAGCTATGCCTACCTCCCTACTCAGACCTGTTTTGTCCTACCAATATCTCCCATAATTACCTGGCGCCCTGAAGACAAGACAACTTGACTGACCTAGGTCAAGAAGGTGGATAGGGACAGTGCAGAAGCTGGGGAAAAAAACTAAACTGGGAACAGGACTGAGAGACACATATAAGACACTCAAGACCAGGCCTCCATGTATGCCTTCTATTTTCAGGAGAAAGTTACTTGTCCCCAGCACAAGAGTCATATCAATCCTGTCAAATAGTATATGATATTGTGATGCCAATTCAATTATACCATGAACCTAAAATGTTTGCTGTTCTTATTGTCCTAGTCCATCGTTTGCTGATATAGCAAAATAGAGAAATAATCTATAAAAAATTAAAGTTTATTTAGCACACATTTCTGGGGGACTGCAAGCCCAAGAGCATGCCCCTGACATCTGTGAGGGACTTCTTACTACGTTGTGACATGGCAGACGGCATCACATGGTAAGACAGAGCCTGTGTGCTGGCTTAAATTTCTCCTGTTCTTCACACAAAGCTGCTAATGTCATCACAAGGGCCCGGCTCTCATGAGCTCATCTAATTGTAAACAGCTCAAAGACTCATATCCAGGTTCAATCAACATATGAATTGGTTTCCAGCACATTAACTGTAGGGAAGATGTTCCAAGTGTCTACTGTAACAGGGACTGAAGCAGGTGAGGGAAGGGGCTGGCAAGGCTCTCCAACTCTGGGAGCTGGGCTCAGCCTCTGAGGTGACTGTAAAGTTTGAGTTGTTAATGCCATGTGCCTTTTACCTCAGCCATCCTTCCACTTCTTAGTCTCCACTCATTTCTGAGATGAGCCAGACAATCATTGTCACAGACCCAAAATTTTACTGAAGTGCCGAGGCATCTGTGATCAGCGCTGCTGTGATGTTTCAGACAGTTCTCCTTGCTTCTGAGAGGGAGCAGGACTAAGCCATTTGATAACAGATACTGTCAGCTCTGGACCACTACTCTTGTCTATGTGATGGTTATAAGGCTTTGGAGCCACAGATGGCTAAGCCGTACCTGCAGTTTCAACACAGCAGACCTTGTTTCAGCCAATAAGGCAGGTCTGCTAAGAAAGTTTTTTTAGATTTCCTGTGTGAGAGTACCTTTACTTCCTCTTCATTCCAAATGGACAGCTTTCTTTCTCCCAGGACTTGAGAAATACTGCAGCTTTTTCTTTTGTCCTCAGTTTCTGAGGACAAGGTTCCTATCACTTGAGTTTGTGTTTCCCTGTAGGTAATACATAAGCATCCCTGGTTGTTTTCAAGAGAGTTGTGTGTCCAGTTTTTACATGTTTAGAGTTTAGGATGGTCTTGGTAGATTTCTCTGAATCATTTTGCTAATGATTTTCCTGCAATTCGTTTGTCTGCATAAAAATTTGTGGTTTTGTTTTCATCAAAGTTGGTGAATTTCAGGATTTATTCTTAAACCTCCCTTTCAGCTCTGTTCTAATTCTGTTACCCTTTTTGGACTTCAACAACACAAATAGTAGATTGGAGGAATCAGTTTTAGAAGGTTATGTATTCATTTCATTGAGATAAAACCCTATTCCTTTGAGGTGTCAGAATATTTCCTGAACAGGTGGTAACCCTACTAGTGTCCACAGATGCCCTGGCATTACTTGCCAACCAAAGGAACCTCAGGCCTTGTATCAGAGAGGACTGAGACTCCAGGGGTATGTTGTCATGAGATACCTCTTCTTGTCATAACTGGTTGGGAAATGCTGATTTGGGGGCATGGCAGACATCTTTCTTCTATGTTCCTTATCTAGAAACCAGTGTGGAGTCCTTTTCAAGTTTCCTCCTGCTATTTCTCAGAGATGATGCCACTTAGTAGTGATGTAGGGGACAGGAGTTTTAGCCTAGGTTTGGACTGAAAGTTCCCTTAAGTTATATATGCATTATTTTTCTTTTCTTCTGTATCATTTGATTTTTACTTGGGCATTTAATCTTCCCATGCACTTATGGAAGTAAGATGTTGGTAAAATTTCTTTGCATTTATTTTCCTGGTATCTTGAGACTATAAACGCTATTTGTATTCTTTTAGATGTTAGTTTAAAAAATTTACAGAAAACAGGGCCAGAGAGCTGCATCAGTCGGTAAAGCACCTGGCACCAAGCCGGATGACCCTCGCTTTATCCTTGCCATTCATGGCAAAAGGAGAGAACGGGCTCCTGCAGTTGCCACCTGACCACTTTTGCAGTGTCTCATGCACACACACACACACACACACAACAATAAATTAAAAAACTTTACAAATGTACAGAACCATATGTAAATTCATCTTTATCTGGAAACCATAAGATGACATGAAAGTCATCAGCTACTTCACACCTGCTGGCGAGTAAGTAGAGTTAGTTACTCACTTCTTGGCAGCTTGTGGTTTGAGAGCCTTGAGTTTATACTCTTGCCTCTGGTATTGAAAAGTCAGCCCTAACTTCTTTGGGAAGACAGTCGAGCAGAAGAAGTCCCTCTTTACTGTCATCAAGCACCCCCACCCCCACCACACACACACCTTTTTTTTTTCCAAGAATAATAGCGTTTTATATTTTTGACAGTAGTATACTGTCCTAGCTGCATTTGGAGAAAGCCGAAAGTCTCAGCTATAACCTATACAGATACACACAAACTAGCTTCAGATCCTGCTTGCTCATATTAATACCACCCCTGCTCTGCACAGTGGCTGCTTGTTGGATACCCGTGCATTTGTACTGTCACCTCTAGATGGGAGGCTCTTCTCAAGCATGTTAGTGGCTAGCATCTGCTTTACATCCATCCTCAGGAAGGTCCTATCTCACCCTGTGGAAAGAAATTCTTCACCTGCTTTTCGTATTCTTCCAGCAGCTTACTGTCTGTTCTACATTATGATGATACTCCAATAGGCATATGTGTGCATGTGTATGTGTATGATTCTTGCTTTTTGTCTGCCTTCGCCAGAATTTAAGCTCTGGAAGACCAGAGAAGTGCTGGTGTTGACCTTTTGCACTTCTCACAGTACAAGCTGCACAGTAAGCACTCAACAAACATTCACAAAGAGACAGCCACATGGATGAGACTGAGCAATATGAGATGCAGAATTATGCATCTACAAAAATATGCATTTTTGTTAACTCAACAAAGGCTGCTGTCATTTGTTGTGCGGAGAGTGGCTCTCAGAAACAGTCAGCTAGGAAGGCTTCTTGTCAGAAAGATTTCTTTTTATATCAATTTCAAATTGAGAAGAAAGCAAAAAATAGTATTATCACTGTTAGAGAGGTTTGGTGATCGCTTGTTTCCTGGATGAGTTCTGCATGCAGTACCATATTCTTTTGTCTTTGAAATGAATAATTATACAAGTAGTAGGTCACAAAAAGGCTCTCATTTATAGGTTGAATGTAATAATTGGATTAATAGTTAATAATTCATGCCAAATTCCAAAGTAGCTTCTACTGTGATTTTCTGTTTTCCCTAGCTTTCTCATGTATGTGTATGTATGTATATATGTATATACATATATATCTGGTTATATATGAATAAACTTCCTTTTAAATAAAGTTACTTTTATTCCTAAACTATAGGGCTTATAGCATAAAAGTTCTATAATTCTTATATGTATATATGTATATACATATATATCTGGTTATATATAAATAAACTTCCTTTTAAATAAAGTTACTTTTACTCCTAAGCTACAGGGCTTATAGCATAAAGGTTCTATAATTCTTATATTACCAATTGTATTGAGAAACTTTAAGGTCAACTGAGAAATTACATGTTACAAAGAGTATCAGAATAGTCATTCACTGAAGATTAATTGCAGCGAGGAACAGTTAGTAAAAGCACAGGGCCCTCCATTGGCAGAGTGTGTCCCAATACATGTAGTTTACAATTTCAGAAATGCCCACCTTACTGGGAAATCTTTTGAGTTGTTAGCTCCATTTAAAATGGATTAGAAAGAACAATTTCATTAGATTTCAAGAGAAAAACAACAGATCATGCAAGCTTTAAATTGTCCTTGGTGTCTGCTGGGAGGAAGACGAGGCAGATGAAAGCCGTGTTATATTTAGGCTGCCACATAACCAGCAAGCAGCTGCATGGCAGAAGAGGAGAAGATGGAAAACGTCAGAGACATAGAGGGAGAAGACCCAAAGGGTCTAAAAAAGCCTGCCAAGTCTTTGGCAACTATCTAAAGAAAGGAGGTAGAAATAATCTAAAGGCCCAAATATCCATCACTGATGAAAAAAATATCTATATGATGTAATATCTTTTAGTCGTAAGGTTGAGCATAGTATCGTTGTGTAGCAATATGAATTAAGGATGAATATTGAAAATATCTTAATCAGTAGAAGAAACATCATATTCTGCATGTTCTTTTTACAGGAAATATCCATACTAGCAAGACTACATAGAAAGAAAGTAGGTTAATGGCTGTCTAGGGGAGACTAGGATACAGGGAATCTGGAAGGTAATAGGGAAGGTCAGGGAGAATCCAGTGGGGAGAATCCAGGGGGAGGGATGCCTTCAATTTCTTTCTGGGGTGATAAAAAATGGTCTAACACTCACTGTGTGAATGTTTGCATATATCTTTATGAATATGCTAAAACTTTTCAATTCTGCATTTTAAATATATGAATGGTTTAATGTGTGAAACTTATCTCAATAAAGAAGTTCTCTTAAGAATTAGAAGAAAGAAAGAAAAAAAGAAAGGAAGAAGAAAAAGGCAAAATTGCACTTTTCTGGGTAACTCAGGAACCTGGGCAGGGTGCAGCATTATGCGCCAGAAGCTCTGTGAATGACTGCCTGTAGAAGGACTTCTAGGGGTTTTATGGAGGAGATAATTATTCATGCCTTCTCCTTAGCATGGCTTTACATGAACCCGCTCATGCGCACTGGCTGGAACTCTAAGCCTAGTGCTTGACAGGCCCAGCTGGACAATCTCTTAAAAAGGAGAGAATAATAATTTCGAATGTTTCATATGGCATAGACTACCAGTTCTACTCAGAGCCAGAGGTAAAACTTAGTTTCTGATATTCTAACCAGAAGGAAGTTGTTTTGCCTTACTGGATCTCAACAAAGCCTAAATAAGTCTGTCTTTTTCATATGCTAATGTTCATTTAAATCTCAATGAGGGGCAAAGTTGGTATTTAACTTTCTAGTGGTACCAGGGAAATGAGAGGTGAGGTCTAAACCCTCAATGACAGTAGCTCTGAGGCCACTGGTACACCAATGACTTTTTTCCCTAACTTTTGGGAGCAATAACAAATAGTAATAGTAATATAGTAATAGTAATAACAACAACAATAATAATCTGCTCCCATTAAAAAACGCAGCCAAACAAAGGGAAACACAAAATCAACACTGACTGAAGTAAAAACAAAAAAGAATCTATTATGACAAAAAATAAAAAAGAAGACTTTAAATGAATTTTACTCCTTTAATTTATTGCCTTACACCCAAGCCACTCCATGTTCATCATCTATGAGATATAGGATAAACAGGATTGGCTCTTAACTTTCAGATGGGTCCAAAGGCTGCTGATTCTCGTGTAGAGGACTCTGAGTGTTGCCTTCTATCTTTCTTGTAGACACAGGAGCATGGGATGCTTGCTGGTCATTCTCTCTTGTAAGTCATTCTCTATGGAAATGCTGTCTTGCAAGTAAGATCATCAGTGATCTCCATGAGAAGACACATGCATAATTCTGGGGAAAATTAATACATGGGCAATTTTATTTTTAAACTTTGTGGCAAAGATGACTTACAATTAGCTCTTTGTCAGTCTTCTTCTTTTTTTTAATAACCTTGCTGTGACATTACCTCCAAAATAGCAGTATAATTCAAGTTTATTTAAAACGATTGTAATTATAATGTATTCAGAATGTTTATAAAAATAAATAAATGCATCAGCTGTTAAACATGTAAGAATATTTTATGTTCCAATGATTAAAAATTGAATTATTTTTCTTAGGTCAGATTTTAAAATAGAGCAGACTCTGCGAGAAGGAAAAAAAAAAAGAAAAAAGAAAAAAGAAAAAGAAAAAAAAAGAAAATGAACCCCAAAGGCACATTGCTTTCTGCCTGTCTTCTGAATGTCAGCATTGGTGTTCTTCCCTCAGCACAGCCTCTGAGAGAATCAGGCTTTCTCTTTCTTCTAGAGTTGCTGTTCTCCTGAACTTTGTAGAGGGCTCTGGGTTGCATGAGGCCCTGCCTCTGCTCAAGACTTCCTTGGGTGTATCAGTGAAGAAGAAAAGATAGACCCAGGAAAAGCATATTCATTCTCTTAAGTGTAGACCTGGGTTGGTATTATGTTACCTCTACTTCACAAGAATTAGTAACTCCAACTCCAGTTCTGGTTTATAGCTGTAAACCCACTAAAGTCTATTCTTCCCTCTTCTTACAACTGAAATCTAGACAAACAGAAAGGTCAACAGCTCATGGACTTTGAACACTAAGCAAAACCAAATAGGTGTTGGAAGGGTCTCTCTCTCTCTCTCTCTCTCTCTCTCTCTCTCTCTCTCTCTCTCTCTCTC
>NW_021620197.1:1102646-1188918 GCF_004785775.1 Grammomys surdaster | reverse complement strand
CTCTCTCTCTCTCTCTCTCTCTCTCTCTCTCTCTCTCTCTCTCTCTCCTTGACTACCCCAGGATAGGCTTTTATCATGGAGTTTCATGGCGATACTGATTGAGTAGCCAGACAGAGTGTCTATGGAATGGATGTGCAAAGGATTCCAAAACAGAGAGTCAAAAGACTCAACCAATTCTGTGCATGATCTTCAGAAGTCTCAGTTAGTATCTGGATATGTGGGGCTGTCTCAAACCAGTTTAACAGGACCTGCCTCACAGGTGCCCGGCCAGCTCAAAAACCGTATACAGGTGCCACCCAACCAGTCTGGAGAGTTGGACTGAAACTTGAACCACTAAAGTCTCTAGCTGACCATTAAACTATGCACATGGAAGACAGACTCCAGAGTATGAGAGAAAATGTGAATTTAAACCACCTCAAAAATTTGTTTTTGATACAGCCAAAGCTAGCTTAAAGAGAAACTTGTGGGGGCTGGAGAGATGGCTCAGTGGTTAAGAGCACTGATTGCTCTTCCAGAGGTCCTGAGTTCAATTCCCAGCAACCACATGGTGGCTCACAACCATCCGTAATGTGATCTGATGCCCTCTTCTGGTGTGTCTGAAGACAGCTACAGTGTACTCACAATAAAATAAATAAATCTTTTTTTTTTAAAAAAAGAGAAACTTGTGGACAAAAATGCATGAGTCAAGAAATATAAAAAAATCATCTGATGTTCTACTTTAAGAAGAAAATGAGAGAAGAAAGACAACTAAATAGGAAAAAAACCCAACAAAGATAAGAGTATCATCAACAAAAAAGAAGGAGGAATATATAAAGCCTCAGATACAAAGCTAATCCTTCACAATGAAATCAGAGGACACATGCTACCAATGTCAACAAGAAAATGGGGCTGTAATCCAGACACTACAGATTTTAAAGTAATAATGAGAATATATTAATACATTTACAACAATCAACTCAACAATTTACATAAATGAAATACCATCTTGAAATAGAACACCCAGAGTGACTTAAGGTGTAGAAAATCTGAATACCATTATATCAATCAGAGAAATGGAATTAATAATGTAAATGTTTTCATCTGGGAAAGTTCAGACACAGCTGGCTTCTCTGTAGAATTTTCTCAGATTTAAAGTAAGAAACCATTTCAAGAGAAAATGGCTCATTTTGTAACTTCTTGGATATAGGCATAACAGGAGAAAGAAATCCAGACTAACAGACCTCATGATGACAGATCTAAACATCTTTAGGAAGATATTAACTGGATGCCACTATATATATTACCACTATATATACACATATACATATACATACACATATACACAAAACAAACAGTTTTATTTCAGTAACACTGTTGATTTAACATTCTAAAGTTAAGCAATTCATTCTTTGTCCTAATGTTATAGGGAAAAGCCCACATGATCATTTCAGTAGATGGTAAAAAAGCATTTGACAGCATTCAAAATTATAATAAAAACTTTCAGAAAGCCGTGAACCATAACACTGATGGCAGGAAGTTTTGAAAGTCCTAGAGACAACCTCACATTTGTTGTTGAAAAAATAATAACTCTTGCTTACCCCATAAAATTCCCTGGCTGGGAAATATACATGGGCACCTACTCTGTCCACCATGCCACACTATGTTGTCTGGTGTGTAGTTACTGTCTCCAAAAAGCAAAGGCCAGAAAGGCAGAGTGGTAAAAGCAGAACTCTCCGCTCACAGACCCACATGGTTCCAAGTGTGGACAATGCATCAGGTGCCCTACCAGAACTGAAGTAGAAATGTAGGAAGGAGAAGTAAGGTTGTTCTTACCCACCTTTCTGTCACTACAATGGAAGACCTGGGCGAACAGCTTGGAGAAGGAAAGAGCTACTTTGACGGATGGTTTCAGTTCCTGTTGGCTGGTTTCATTGTTTTCAGACTGACACCTCCCTCAAGGGATGTGCAGAGGCAATTGGCTTTCTGTGGCTAGGAGCAGAAGTCCCAACAAGGGCCAGAGAAGAGATAGAATCCCAAGGGTACAACCTCAGGCCCTGCTCCGTTCAAACAGGTCCCACTTTCTGATCGCCAAGGCAATTCATTTAGGGAGAAAAAGGTTTTCAACCAATAGTAATGAGTCAGATGGTTGTTTGAATGGAAACAAAAAGAATACTAGAGCTTGTTTCATTTCATATTTTTATACTATATCCAATTTTGTTGCTTCTACAGGTTTATTTGTTTATCTTAAAAATATTAAGAAAATAATAAATTTTGATCATATTTACCCTCTTGCTCAACTCCTCCCAGATTTACTTCCTACTTTTTTACTTATTCAAATCTGTGTTCTCTTATTTTCTTACCTTTGGCTACAGTGTAATCAACTTACCAGTGGTAACTCTTTTAAAGAAAACTGACTCTCTCCTGGCAGCTACCAGTTGCCAACAGCTCCTTGGGTAGAGGCAGAACTTCCTGTCTACTTCTGTTCTCCATGCTGAGATGTTGAGTCCTTGGCAGCTCCTTGGATCTGGACCTGGATGGGCTGGTAAAGGAATGAAGAAAATATAAACACACAGATACACAGAAAACGTGGAATTGGGTTGACTGGGCTCTATGATAAAGAAACAACAGTACTCCAGGAGCTCAGCATGTCTGTTGTAAAGTTGAACAGGGAGGCAAGGCAGATCATGACATACAACTGAACCAAGGAAGCAGATTTAGCTAACCTTGGTAAGAATAGTGGGGGGGGGGCATTCTTCAGTCTGTAAACATCTTGAGGAGAAAGCTACAGTGAACATTTTCTGCACACACTATCAACATTTGTACTTGGATCTGAGGGGGAAAAATGCTATTTTTCAGAGTCTCACTTTGGCCAAGGTCTTATAGTACAACGGAGCTCCGGCATTGATGTCCTTATACCCATCCCCTGCTAACAATACCTATTCTTCCAGGACTTTAGTCACTCAGGGATTTCTCCAGGATTAGTGTGGTTTGGGTTTGCAAAGGTCTTGTACATGCTGCCGTAACTGCTATCAGTCCGCATGCCCTGCTATCAACTCCCTTGTTGTGTTCAAAGGCCATAGTTTCTCTGTATTCATTCACTGTCTCTGGGTTTTACAACATTTACATCCCCTCAATTGTCCCTGAGACAATTGTCCTTGAGGGAAGGGGGGTATTATAGATGTTCCATTTATGACTAAGCCTGTGATTTGCAGGCTCTTCTTTTCTGTCTCTTGGCCATGGTTTGGTCTCAGTGTTGATCGCTATCTACTGCAAATAGAAGCTTCTCTGAAGAGGTTGAAAGATGCATTAGTCTATGGATATAGCAAAAAGTCTTTAGGAGTAAATTTAATATTATGTCTACTTAGCCGAATAATAGCTGTAGGTTCTCTCCTAGGTCTTATGTTCTGCCTAGCCACAGGTTCTCAGCCCAGCAGTTGTGCCAGTATTGTTTTCCTCTTGTGGAATGGGACTTATATTCAGGCAGAACGTGATGGTTGCCCAGTGGATGTCTATGCCACTATTGTACCAGTGAGCATGTTTTGGAGGTGAGTCATTAGTGTGGCTACATGGTTCACACCTGGGTAAGGTTGGTGATTGCGTTTCTCCTTCAGTAGGGTGCATGGCACCTTCCAGCCTCATAAAAGCTGGCTACTATGGAAGAGGATTCCAGATGATAACTAGGGTAATAGCTCCAGTGATGCAAGTTTATGGTGTCTTCATACCTTTCAGCACCAAGCAGACTGGCAATTGCCTGCAGTATTTGGTGATATTTAGGCTCTCACTGGCCAATAATTCCAAAAGAAGAAAGAAACCCATTCCTGCCACTGGTCTTTTAATTAGCTAGCCTGTAGTGTCTAGTAGGGGCATTGTTGTCCTAGTATATAATATCTACAATTCTCTCTCTCCCTCCCTCCCTCCCTCCCTCCCTCCCTCCCTCCCTCCCTCCCTCCCTCCCTCTCTCTCTCTCTCTCTCTCTCTCTCTCTCTCTCTCTCTCTCTTTCTCTGTGTGTGTGTGTGTGTGTGTGTGTCTGTGTCTGTCTGTGTGTCTCTGTGTATGCAATTAAGGGAGTTTCTACAGTAACGTAAGTAGGTCTTCATATGATGGTTTTTTTTTCCACGAGGGGAGGTTTATTAAGAGAGTGGGAGAGCAGGAAGAGAGAGAGAAGAGTAGAGAGGGTAGAGGCCGGCCATGACCACTTGGAGAGAGGGGGAAGGGAAGGGAGGAAGGGCGAGGAGAAGCTAGAGGCAAGAGAGTAAGAGAGTAAGAGAGTAAGAGCCATATGATGTTTTGAAGAGTGTTTAGTTCTTTACCCCTACCCATTTCTCCATTTGAGTTTAACAACAGCCCTTTTCTTGCTGATGCCACACTGTTGTCTTTCTTCTACCATTCCGTTTGTCTTTATGAATTTCTCTGTAATTAGTCTTAATAAAACCATCAACTGTAAATTTGCTACTTTAATATTTTCTACTTTGATAATTAATTATTATTATTTTTCTTCCTTACTATTGAAAGGCTTAAATTGTTCTTTTTAACTTCTTGAAGATTGCCTTTCCATTTTCATTATGTTTTTCAGTATTTATATTTAAGACTAAATTTCTTTTCAGCTCAGCTTCCCTTTGAGCTTTCACATGCACTTTTATCATGTTTGCATTCTTCAAATAATTACATGTATATTCTGTGCTGTGCTGTGCATGTGGAGGTCAGAGGACCACATGGGGGAGTTGGCTTTCTTCTCCCATCACATAGGTTCTTGGGATCAAACTCAGTTTGTCAGCGTTGGTTGGCCTTTACCAGCCACTGAGCTATTTTGCCAACCCTTGTGTTCTTATTTGTTCAAATTATTTTCATTTGCATTGTACTTCTAGACTTATATTACTCAATTAGTTTTGTGAAATGACTGTGGAATTATCTACTCGGACTAGTCATTTTATTTGTTTATTCTTCAGATACTTTTGAGTCTGTTATTTGTCAAATATAATTTAGAATTGCTTGCTTTTATAAGTAATAAAAAGAAGCATGAAGCTTTCATTTGTTAAAATATTCTTGGTACATGTTTTCTTTCTGCTCATTTATTTTTGGGTACCTTTAGCAAATGTTATATATTTGGATTTTGTATTTTTAATTCAGTGTGACAATCTTCAATATTTAAGTAAGACTTTCATTTTTATTTTATTCTACCTTAACATTTTATTTCATCACCCATTTTATTATTATTTTGAATGAGATTATTCTTGCCTCAGACTTGGTGTGTAGCCTAGGTTGCTCTTCAGGTTATCTCTGCATCTCAGCCTCTCAAGTGCTAGGATTGTTGCAATGTGTGTGCTACCACATCTGGATGAAAACTCTCTGTTTACATGTAATGACACTGCAGAAACCTGGCTTTAAACCTATCATTTTATTGGCTCTATGTTTTTATTTTCAGTTTTCCTTTTTGACTTATTTGATTTGATTGAGAGTATTAAAAATTCTAGTTTCCCACAGTTACGAATTTGACATTTTTAGTGGTGTCATGTGATTTAGAGACAACTTTCATCTTTAACTCATAAAGGGGCGATTTGAATTGACATCTTAATTCTCTTCAACCCTTAGCTTCTTTAAACAAAATTCTTTTATATCTTATACCTATGAACTCTCATAGAATGTTAGTTCTTTCCTGTTTTAGTTATTTCTACTTTTATCCATGTCTCTTGCCTTCTTTTGTCTTTGATTGTTCTAGACTGTAATCTCATTGCCGGTCTTAATTTTGGGACTTAGGAGAGACTACATTAGTCTCTTGGGATGACTTGTTCCATCCACCTGTGCTAAAAAGAGTTGTATCCAGGGTCTTTTTGTTTGGATGCAAAAGAGCCTGCATTTTGCTGCCCATTGTTCTGAAGGTGGCAGCAATGAGTTATTGTGCTGGCTTATCTCTGGGCACAGTTGCTGTGTCCTGCGGGGTGCTATGAGTTATTATCACTTCTTTTTCTCTACTATGTGTCATCGATGGAGATGAGCGATGCTCATAGTCTTCAAGTACACACAAATGCAATACATTGTATCTGTTAACTTAATAATTGATGGAACTGCCACATACTTACCTAACTTACCACTTTATATCATAACACACGACATTTGTATTTTTCTTATTTTTTATTTATGATTTGTTAGATATTTTGAAATGAGTTATTTGGTGCAGTGTTCAAGTCTGTTTATGATATTTTTATCTCTTCATACTATATACATAGACTTTGAGATTTTATATAACACTAGGCATCTACATATACACATAAGATATACACTGCATACTGTGCAGAAATATGCACACAGACCACGTTTTTATGTCATCTGACAGAAAATTTTAAGTTAGACATCTGGTTTTTCTTAGTCAATGTTTCCATATAATAAAACAAAAGGTTTAGCTGCATTTAATATTTTAAATGCACATTACTGTTTAATTAAACTTGGATTATATTAGGTTACTAGCTAGTAACAGGGATTTATTTTATTGTCCTATGAGACTCAGCCTGGGTTATGGGACATTTGTGGTGTCATATGGCAATGGTAGAAGCATTACTATCACCCACTGGGGACACAACACTTTCCAGTGCACAAGTCCACCCTATAGCAAGGACTTACTTGGCGCTGCATTAGCTGCTTTTGTCACTGTGACAGGATACTTCAGAAATTCTGCCTCCAGAAGGAATGGTCTATTTGGCTCACAGTTTAAAAATAACATCTACCCTGGAAGGATAATTGTGGGAGCAGGTAGTTGTAGCTGTGATGACAGAGGCGTAAGACTGGTCAAATGGAAGAAAGTAAGGAGCTGGAGAGAGATGGACATTGGTGGGCAGGTCACCTTCTCCTTTTCATTCAGTGAAAAACCTAATGAACAGCAATGGTGGCTCTTATATTCAGGGTTGGTTTCTCTATTTAGTTAAATTTCTCTGAAAACTCCTTCACAAGCCTACCTAGTGGTTTGACATGGACATCCAAATCCAGCCAAGCTGACATTGAAAATTTAGCTATCATAAGCCTTCCCCTTGTGAACTTGACACCCAAATTCAGTACTTCACATTTTAATATTTCACATTTGTCTAATATTTTCATGCTCATTTCATAATACAAAATCTATTTAGTCTACACCTAAGAATCTTCAGTATTTTAAAGCTCCAATGTTGTTCAAAAGTCTAACTGCAGAATCTTTACTGAGATGCAAGCCAGGTTGTAACTGTGAACTCTTATAAAGTCCAAAGTGACCAGGAAACAGCAAGAGTTACAAGCTATGCACTTCCAATATTTAAGAACACACAGGAAACATTCCCATTCCAAACCATGTCATGCAGATCCATATCTGGCACTTAGGTCTTGTGATGGAACCATTTGGGCTCCACTCATTTTCACCCCTGCAGTTCTATCACCTGTAGCACATATAACTTCTCTCTTGGGATGGCTCCACTCTGTGCCTGCAGCTTTCTTAGGTAGACATCCATGGTTCTGGTAACATGAGTATAATGGAGTCTCCATTATAGTTTAGGCATCAGAACACTAGCTTTACTAGAGGCCCTTCAAGGCTTTCTTGCAGGAATCTTACCCTGAGACACAATGCCTGGCCTCAGCATGTTTTCTGTGCCTTGGTGGAAGCCTCCACAAGTCTGTAACTCTTGCCTTTTGCATACTTGTAAAACAAGCACCATGTGGGTCATGCTGCCAATTTTACTGCTAGGTTAAGGTTTGGTAACCTGACACTATTGGAGTAGCCTCTCCATACCTTCTTAATGGTTAAACTTTGGAAAATAATCCCCTAGGTGGTTGTTTTTAGAAAAGGAACCAACTTAGTGGCATTTTAAAGTCAGGCTTCCTTATTTCAAATAATTTTGCAAGTTGGAGCCATTCCTATTGTCCCTATGCGTTGTGGATAGCCCAGCCTTGTATTTTGATACTAACTCCCCTTTCCTGTGAAGGGCTGCAGAGGAGGTGTGAGTCATTAAACAGGTGAATTCTGGTGAACCTTCTTAATTTGTAAAATAAAGGCTGGAGCCAGTGATTGGGCAGAAGAAGGGAAGGTGGAGAAATAAAGATTGATGGAAGAGAACAGAGAGAGGGACTGGAGGAAGACAATGGAGGAGAAAGACGAAGAAGGAGAGGACGACTGGGAAGCAGGAGGAAAAAGACAGACGCAGGGTTTGGAAAACCCTCAAGTTATAAGAGTCTCATAGCTGGGGAACAGAGTAGTGTAGGGGTATCTGCCCAATCTAGGCTTACAGAATATATTCGTAATTAGTGAGTTGTGTTTTCATTGACGGGTCCTATTTGGGTTCGAGATTTAGATATCTCCCACAACACCTATGTAACAGGGAAGCGTTTCTCTTTAGTGCTACATACTCATCTCCTTAATTACAGCCACATTTTGGGCACCCATTTTGCCTGGAACTGTACACTCCCTTAGACTCATTTCCTCAACAAATTGCACGTTTTTCATGACTTTCTGTTCTCTCGCTGAAGACCTGACCAAGAGCAGTAAGTGCAGAGTGTTTTTCTCTATTGAAATTTCTCCAGCAAACAACTAAACCCGTTACCTCTGAATTTAGCTTCACTGAAGTTTTCAGGATAGAGGCTGAAAACAGATTTATTTTTCTTTTACCATAACACAAATGACCTCTAGCCCATCTCATGGTAAAATCTTGTTCCCCCTGGAACTTCATGGGCACAGTCTCCAATGCCTGTTGCTTTGGACATCCTGGTATTTCAAGCTTCCACTTGAATGGCCCATCAATGCTTATAGCATTCTAGGGCTTCTGTAGTCTCAACTATAGAGTCTTCCACATTCTTCCACAAGCCACTTGCCAACGCCTAAGCACCACGTTGTCAACTTGACTGGATGTAGAAACACTGTGACCACCATAGTGTTTTCAGAATAGTTTAACTGAAGAGGAAAGACCCACGCTGCATGTAGATGATACCATTACATGCACCGAGGTCCTAAATTATAATTGAAGGTGAAAAAGAGTAAAGCAATGACATTTATCTCTTTCTGTTTCCTGAGTGTGGATGTGGTTTGGCCAATGTCCTCATGTTCCTATCGTCTTGCTGTCTCTGCCATTATGGATTACATCTTCAGTCTGTAGGCCCAAGTCAACTCTTCCCTTTGACTTTACTTTTGCCAATGTATTGTTGTTACAGCAAGAATAAATGTAACAAATACCACAATAGCCCTATCCCTTGTACCAATCTTCTGTATTATTTTTCTCATTCCTATAACAAAATACTGGGCAAAACAACTTAAGGAAGAGAGAGTTTGTTTTGCCTCACAATTTGAAGGTATCATCATAGAGAAAGTGGCGATTGTGACTATATACATGATGGCAGACACATGAGAAAAATGGTCATGTTGTGTCCACAGTTTGGAAGTAGAGAGAAATGAAAAATACTCAACTTGCTTTCTTTTTTTCCATTTTTAATTCAGTCTGAGACCCCAGCCCACGGATGGGTGGGTTTTCCTTCTTAAATGCTATCTGTTTAGAACACCCTCACAGACATTCCTAGAGGTATGTCACTGAGTTGATTGTAATTCCCATTAAGTTGGTTTTGAAGTTGATGCTCTCCAAATATTGATATCCCTGGAGCTGAGCAGCTCTGTTATGGATAGATTATCTTTCTGATCTAGTTAATATTATAAATTAAGTTGATCAAGTCCTGCCCTCCCCCTCAAAATACCCAAACTAACAGCATAACATATATACAGAAGACCTGGTGAAGGTCCTTCCAGGACCTGTACCTGTGGTTTCAGTCTCAGTGAGCTTATATAAGCCCTGCTTAGTTGATTCAGTGGGCCATGTCCTCCATTGTCCTCCATCCCCTTTGTCTCCTGAAATCTTTCCTCCCTGCTCTTCTTCTGGGTTTTCTGAACTCCAAGGGGAGAGACCCAATGGAGAGAAACTGTCTCTGACTCCTTTGCCTGGTGTTGGGACTCTTTTCCTCCTATTGGGTTGCCTTGGCCAGCCTCGATATGAGGGCTTTTTGCCTTGTTTTATTGTATCTTGTTTTGTTGTGTTTGATTGTTGTCTCTTGAAGGATTGCTCTTTTCTGAAGGGAAAATGGGAGTGAGGGAGTGGATCTGAAGGAGAGAAGAGATGGGGGGAGGTGCTTGGAGGAGTGGAGGGAGGGGAAACTGTGGTTAGAATGTATCATAAGACCCTGACACTCGGTCAGTGGTACTTACTTTGAGACACCCCAGAGTGAGATACTTAGACACAGATTGATGCAAAAGTAAGAGGTTTATTTTCCATCGAATTGGAGGTCAATCTTCAATTAGTCCCTCAAGGCCAGTGACTAGAAGGCGACCCTGAATGGCTACTACATGCAGTTTTTATACTTCTCAGGGGCACAGGTTACATCAGCAAAGTTACAGTTCAAACTTATTGACTAAGCATATTGACCTTTAAATCTATTGGCTAACAAGTGTGGGCAGATCATGACATGCATTTGAACTCTACCTGGGACTTTCTAGAAAGTCAGGTGACTGAGAATTTTTACTCAAGAATGTTCCTGTGGGTGGAGACTGGAACTTGGCCCAGCCTTGACCTGAGGTGGGAAGGTGGAACTCGACATAGTCTTGACCTGAGGCAGGTGGGTGTAAAGCTGGTGAAAGCCCCTAGGGTTCTTCAGTATGAGGGAAAATATCTATTTTCAATAAAAACTAATTTGATTGAGAGTTGTATTTGAGGTTGCAGCTTTATCATCTTCAAACAAAATCCAACTGGAAACTGTACACATGGATCAGGATACTATAACTTAAATTTATACACATTCAAGCTGATATTTCAGTATTAATTTCCCTTCAGTGGAAATCCCAGTGAAAATGCAATACATTGAAGAGGTGATGGGCAGCTGGGTTGCTGTCCTATCCCAGTGATGTGTCCTCTGCCTGAGACTGAGACTCTGGTGTGAGCAGAATTTCTTGAACATTGTCATCTTAATCTGCTTTTCTACATTCCATTGGACATGGGCTCTCATGGAGACAGATTTACTATGCTGGGAAAATGGACATGTGTCTCATTGGATGTACTTTTTTTTTTTTTTTGAGTCTTGCTTCAGTGGTTGTAAGAACTGAAATTTTAAACTCAAGCTTTTAAAATACATTGGAAATAAAGCTTATTTAAAAGTCCTTTTTTTGTCTTTTTTTTTTTTTGTCTTTTTCTTTTTTCGAGACAGGGTTTCTCTGAATAGCTCTGGCTGTCCTGGAACTCACTCTGTAGACCAGGTTGGCCTTGAACTCAGAAATTCGTCTGCCTCTGTCTCCCAAGTGTTGGGATTAAAGGCATGTGCCACCACTGCCCGACTAAAAGTCCTTTTTTGTGGATTGACATTTCTTTGTATATGATCAAATGGTATGTTCCTTAAAATAAAGGGATTGCCTTCTGTTCAAGTATAAATGTAGCATAGACATTGATAGAAATCAGCTAGGGAATTTCTGCCTCTGTTGTACATTCTACTTCTGTGCATCTTAATGTGTATGTATGATAGCAAATTACTTATAGACTGTGTTAAGTGATATAGTCTTCAATGAGAAAGGATAATCAATGCCTACCCCATGTTTTCTTTTTGAAAGACAAAAGAAATCTGGATATATTCTCATCTTTAAATATATCTTTTCTTCTAGGCATTGACACATCTTCATTTAGTAGAGTATGTTGGAGAACAGACTGCCCTGCTAATAAAGGTACATTAAATGTTCTAATAGAATATGTTCCAGCCATTATCCTTTGATTTTTGTTAAAAGAAAAATGAACAAAAGAAGTATGGTAAGAATGTTACATTAATTATGTCAAAAGCACTGAGAAGAGCCTACTTTACCCTGGGTAACCTAGAGATGAAGGGGATATTTGTCAAATAATATACAATTATAGATGCTTGCTATCTTGCTTTTGCTTTTAGTTAAAGTATGCTTAAAAGGGGGTAGTGTGCAGTAAGTGAATGCTGCAGAAATTCCCATTTTAGGATTCTGCTGGGCCATCAAGCAGGAGGAACCAATCTGTGTGGTCATCAGATGTTAGTAAGAAATGCGCGTTCCTCTTTATACAGAGCTATTTGGCTCAGAATAGGTCTCCTACTGTTGTTGCCAAGGTTCCTGGTATAGGTGTGGCCCTCGTTTGCATGTCTGTACTTACCTGGGTCTTGTCAGGTGTCAGAAGGAAGATTAACAGTCTTTTGACTCTTTTTATGAATGTTTAGTATTGCAGTAGTTAATTCAGAACATGACTATCATTGGATCCTTTTAGATGGTTCCAGAAGATCAGCGCTTTGCAGCTGCCATTGTCCTAACAGTGTGGGTCTCAGCCTTGGCATCATCCCTGATTGACAACATCCCATTCACTGCTACAATGGTATGTGGTATGATCCTGTATGTTTAAGGCCAACCTCTACCTGCTCCCATCTGGGCTCATCCGTTTTTCCTAAGAAGTGGGACATGGAACCAACTCCTTCTTTGCCCTTACATGTAAGGGCAAAATGTGAACTGGGCCTGAGGCGGCTGGATATGGAACACTGAGAGACCAATAACAAGCTAGGGACCAGGCTTTGGAGAGTAGACAGCATATTATGGGTGACTGCCTGTTTGGGGAATCCAGTTGTCACCCTTCCCAGAAAATAGTTTCATTGTTTCAAAGGAACTTCAAGACACCAAAAGACTGAGCTGTTGCCTTTATTATCCTCAAATGCAGAAGTTACTTATTCTAAGCAGCGTCTATGGTTCTGATACTTGTACATACAGAGATTTAAGTCACCTTTTGATTCTAATTCCTGGCCAACTCCAAGATCCCCATCCCTGGGCCATCTTCTATGTCATTAATTGTCTTAGGACAGGAACTGTGATCTCCAGTGTGAAAAAGTCAAAGTGAAAATAAAGACTTAAAGGTAAGATCTGGCTCCTGCCACAAATAGCTCAGGACCCAAGAGTGCTTAGTATAATGCAGAAGGGTGAGTGTACTCACAGCAGGATGCCGGTGGAGGAGTTGTCTCTGTTTTTCTTGAGGCCCCCAAGGGGTCCCTCCCTCCCATACAGATAGTCCATGTATTATGCCCTAGTGTATTGTGAACAAGGATCCCCCAGGTTGAGTGCAGCAGAGCTGGCCATATAAGGAGAGGGGTGGTTAGGCTCATAGCCCTTCTTTCTCCAACCCATATTGTTTAGACCTCCTTCTCAGTCTGGAATTCATTTTATGCTAAGCATTACTCTCTAGTGACCCAGTATGGTTCTTGTTTCAAGGTGTGGGTTTGGGAATTCTGAACTAACTCAGTGGTTGTTATTTCTAGTGGTCATATACGGAACAAGACACATGAGATCTTCAGGGATCCAGGATGGTGCATTTAAGGAGTCCTGGGAGTCTGTAAAATTTGCAATAAAGCAGTATGCTTAAATGTGAAACACTGAGTGTTTTCCCCTTAAGTAATGAACAAGACAATGTTATCTGTGAACATCCATACAAGTCAGAGGCTGTGCATTAAAGCGCAAGAGAAAGGACTGGAGATGGAGACATTAAACTCCAGTGACTATTAATCTGTATATTAGACAACTCAAAAGAATCTACTAATTAACAATTAGGATTGATAGGTAACTTTTTCAGATTCTGTAGAGATAAAAGTCAGTTAATAAATCACTGTGTTCCTCTGTAGGCACAATAGACTATAATGAGAACTTGAAATAAATGCCATTGTCAGATGCATCTTCAGCCCCTGGGACAACCTTACACTTATCCTGTCCCAGTGAGACCAGATTATGTGGTCCCGGGACATAAGTGATGTGTTTATAAAAAGATAAAGAGATAAAGAGGGTATGTTCTGTGGGTGTCTGGTGAGTTATGGGGGAAGGGGATGTCTCAGTGGGCCCATGCCGAGGCATCTCTTCCCCCTGAGGGACCAGTCATACACCAGTATAGTATAGAATAGAGTTTATTCAGAGCATGGGGAGGGGAGCTAGGAGGTGGTAGAGGAGAGAGAGAGAGAGAGAGAGAGAGAGAGAGAGAGAGAGAGAGAGAGTAGAGGAGTAGAGGCTGGTCATGAGCACATGGAGAAAGGGGGAGGGGAAGTGGGAAGGGGTGAGGGGACAATGAGAAGCAAGGGGCAAGAGATCAAGAGATGAAAAGAGAGGAGGGCCAAGCAGCCCCTTTTATAGTGGGCCAGGCTTACCTGGCTGTTGCCAGGTAACTGTGGGGAAGACCATACCTGGCTGTTGCCAGGTAACTGTGGGGGTGGAGTTTAGACAGAATGCTAACAATAAGCATTTGCCATACACCTTTATCTGTTCTTCCTGCTGGGCATTGTAATATCAGAAGGAAAGACAGATATAGAAATGAACAACTCTGAGACAACACAGGCTTTATTTGGGAAGGGCCTGAGGAGGAGAGAACTCTAGTCTAAGAAACCAAAAAGGCTACTGTTATAGGCTGGGTAGCTGTAAGGTAGAAAAGGGAAAGAGGGATAAACATCTTCCTTTTGGAGTTGTGGCGACTATTGTTAAGGATAGCCAGGAGAATGGGTAGTGACATAAGGAATGTTAGGTGTTGGTATCGGGCTCTGAACCCAGTGACATCACATCTAGGTGACCCCCCACATCGTTGCCAAGGCAACCGCCATACATTCCCAGAATCCACCTGGCTATCTCCTACCCTTACCTGCAAGAGGCTTCATCACCACTCATAAAATAGGCAGAATCCCTTGACCTCACTCTCTTCTTCCTCTCCCTCCTCTTCTTCTCCCCCTGCACCTTTGCCCTATCTCTGGAATAAACCCTACTTGGAACTGTTCAGTCTGGTGTGGTCTGTTTCAAGTCTCAGGTGGATGAATATCATTAGGTGGCAGATAAACATCTCTCATGATCAGTTATTGCTGGGGGTTGATGAGATTGATGGAAAGATCAGGAATATAGAAAAACAAGTTGCTTTAGTTTGGGGGATTGTCATTGTCATCTCTTGCTTAAAATTAAAGAGCTTCACAAAGTGATGTGGCTCTGGACAAAGTCTTGAATACTCACTATTATCGTCTTCTGGGGAAGCTTTAAGATCTCTAGACCAAAATCTTATTAGAAGTGAAATAGAGGTACCCCATATTTTGGAAACACCAGATTATGTTTTTGTTTGAATATGACTCATTTGTTTATTTTGAATGTGACTCTTGGTATCTGGTGGATCATGGTGGCATCCATTGGTGGGGATCATCCCCTGACATTCTTTAAGCCACTATTCATTTCTTTCATATCTGTTCCTATAAGTAACCCCTTACTTATACTGCTGTATGTAACCCTAGCAACCACCTTTAGCTCACCAAATTGAACGTTGGTTATACACTTTGGTCCATTGCTGGCTTCCTATCTGTATATTATACTGAGTACTTGTTTGCTTATGCCTCCCCAGGAATAGTATAACTCAATAATTTGGTGCATTGTTTCCCTCCAAGCTGATACACATAGATCAAGATTCTGCCAGGCGGTGGTGGTGCACGCCTTTAATCCCAGCACTTGGGAGGCAGAGGCAGGTGGATTTCTGAGTTCGAGGCCAGCCTGGTCTACAGGGTGAGTTCCAGGACAGCCAGGGCTACACAGAGAAACTGTGTCTCAAAAAAAAAAAAAAAAAAGAAAGAAAAAAAGAAAAAAAAATCTCTATTTAGTCTCTTCCACAGTATGCTATTAAAGAATATGATACTCTGTCTTGAGAACTTTTCTACCACTGTGATAAAATACTGTGACCAAGGCAACTTATAAAGGAAAGCATTTAATTTGGCTTAGTGTTTCAGAGACATAGAGTTCATGGTGGCCGGGTGAAGGAACAGTTGAAAACTCATATCTTGATTTACCATCATGAGATGGATAGAAAGCACCAGGACTTGCATGAATCTTTTGAAACCTGAAAGCTTGCTCCCAGTGACATACTTTTCCAAGACCACATCTCCTAATCCTTCCCAAACCACCAACTGGAAACAAAGTATTCAAATATATGAGCCTTTAGGTGCCATGCGCATTCTAACCACCACATATTCAAATTCATGAAGGTGGCTGTCTAAGGAGGTGGGAAGGTAAAAGCAATGCTGTGACCAATTGGGATCATTTTTTCTGTAACGTTTTATTTCCTGAAAATTAAACAAATAGAACAAAGGCAATGAAATAGTCAAACGTCCTCATGTGCTTGTGAGCAGAATTCTGTACATGTCTCTATGTATGTATGTGACATTGTGTAATTAGATAGTATATGGACACCTTGTTTTTCTAATTATTCATGGCTTACTAGAGAAGGTCTTTTATGACTAGAACTTCTGCACACTTCTGCACAGCTTTTCCTTATTTACTTTATAGTTGTGTTAGGCATTGAAGGTTTACTGTTCATGTGATGCATTTCTTTTATCCTGGGTGAGGTTTCTTCCTTCTCTTCAAGTCTTTGCTGTATCTTGTTTCAATCCTTTGTTTTTGCTCTTTTAAAATATTGTTTCTTGGGCTGGAGAGGTGGCTCAGCAGTTAAGAGTACTGACACCCACATAGTGGCTCACAATCCTCTATAACTCCAATTCCAGGGGATCTACCAGCCTCTTTAGGCTTCTAAGGACACCAGAAATGCACATGGTACACAGGCAGGATGAAGACAGAACATTCCTTTGGATAAAATAAAAAAAAAATAAAAATTTTTCTTCAAATTTCATTTTAGTTTCTTAAAAACATCCAAACAAACATTATGTAAATAAGATTTTGAAATTTTCACGTAGATAACCTTAGTAGGTAATAGCTTTATTCGTAGTGTTTTAGTGAGGGCCATTTTATTTGATGGTTCAGCCTATGGCAGAGCACCGTTGAGTTCACCTGCCTTGGATGAGTGCGAAGCCAATCAGCATACAGGCAATAAAAAAGCAAAGGAAGCTTTGTTGCTAGTACAAGTAAGAAGAGCTCTGGGATAACTCCAGAAGCATCAGTCTCCTTAAACAAAGGAGGCAGAGGGATTTTATTAGGGAAGCTCATGCATATTCATGTTGAAAAAAAGAGTCATGCCTGGCATAAATGGATAAAAATAGGAATTAATCACGATAGGTTGCTTTTCCCAAAGTAACTCTTTATGTCTTGAAACTATACCATTCTTCAGGCTCTCTTAGTGCTTTACTGTGTCCCCCAGAGTCATAGGCGTCATCTCTGCCTGCCCCTCCTGCTGGGCCTCCCCTATCCTGAGACACACCATCGCATCATTGGAGGTAGGGTGCCTCTCTTTACCAGCTCCTTAGCCTTTGCTTTGTTGATTTTGCCTCTGGTAACAGCTTAGCTCTTTCCTTCTCTGTCCTGGCCCCTGCACTTGCAGGAGTGCAGATGCAGATTGGGCATCCTACACAGTGTGATGGCAAATGCCCATGCACAGGCCTTCTTTTGCTCCTGTGGTTTTAGCACTACTTGTGGAAGGTGATGCAATGGTCCTCTGCACTTTATGGGTATATGTGAGGGGGTAGAGGATGGAGTTGAAGGGTGGGGGGAGGATGGAGATGAAGGGTGGGGAGTAGGGAGGGGGACAGGAAAAAGACTGCCAGCAGAATTGCTCCATTATTAGGATTAGGTATTTTGTTTTGTTTTGTTTTTGCTTGTTGGTTGGTTTGTTTGTTTGAATTGTGATTAAGAGAGCATGAATATCCAGAGACATCTGGAGGAGTCCAGAGTAGAGAGAAGGAGAAAATAGATGGGGTGTAGCCAGTTCTAGAGAAGGGAAAGAGTGGGAGAGAATGATGGAGATAATGAGGTAGCAAGAAATAGACAATAGAGCAGGGAGGGGGTGGGGGAAAGGGAAGGAGGGAGGGAGGGAGGGAGGGAGGAAGGGAGGGAGAAAGGGAGAGAGAGGAGACAAAAAGAGTAAGTGAATGAACAAAAGCATGAACAGTGAAAGAGAATAGCAAATAGGGACGAGCTACAGAGTGGGTGGAGACATCCTGTAGACCATAAGGAGGATGAGTATCCGGAGGAGGGACTTGCTGCAGGACGCTAGCAAGGACTTAGAGATGTGCAAAAGGTACTTAGGGAGCCTGGAGGCCATCATGGACTTTGAGATGCTGATTGGCACCACAGGTAGCCATATGTCCCTTCTGCTAGGGGTATGGGGAATGACTTCTTTTGGCAGCTAGGAACCAGTCTTACAAGTGCCTAAGGAATTCTGGCTTTTATGTAACCACCAGAAATCTTTCTACAGTTTAGCCTGTGCTCATTTCTAGACATTGACAGCCAGAGCCTAACAGCAGGCTTGCAAAGTGCTTGTGTGGCCCACGGCCAGTTATGTGGAAATAGCCAGCTGCCTATTACTGCTTTTGGTTTTATTTTTACCTTTACAGTCAGCGATACGCTGCCTGGGAATTTTCCCTTGCTTAAAAAAAGACCTGGACTTGAGAATCTGCCCCCTTCTTCTTCTATCCACTAAGCGAGTGTCTACCTGCAGCAGAATCTTCCCCTGGGCCAGCTGTGGTAAGCAGGAGCCCATGACCCTGGGTTTTAGGGGCTGTTTCATGAATCTCCAGTCTCCTCTGTCCAAGCCCAGTTGTGTGGAGTGACTCTCCACTGTGAACCCATGTTTGGCAGTTTTCCTCACTGATTTGGCTCCGACCCACTGACTGATCAGTGGTATGAGGGGCAATAGGTTTCCTGTCTACAGACTGTTCCTTTTCTCTGGAAGTGCCTTCATTCTACACAGCTGTGGACCCTTCTGCATCCAGGGAACACTTATGGAAACTCACTAAGTACCAAAGAGCTGGCAGAGACAGCTGCTGTTTCAAAGGACTATTAGTACAGATTCAGTAGGGAGCTAGAGGCCTCTTGGGGAGGAGGTGCCACAGCTGTAAGAATAGAACAGTGGTTCTCAACCTTCCTAATGCTGTGACCCTGTAATCCAGTTCCTCATGTAGTGAACCCCTCCACCACAAAATTATTTTCCTTGCTACCTCATAACTGTAAATTTGCTACTGTTATGAATCACAATGCACATATCTGGTATTTCCAACCATCTTAGGTGACCCTGTGAAAGGGTCATTCAACCCCCAAAGGATCATAGCCCACAGGTTGGGAACCGCTGCCTTAGAACAATGGCTGAGTAATTCTGTTATCCCACGGACAAATGAGAGGAAAGAGACAAATGCAATCTGTTTCTTCTTTGTGTCAGGTCTCAGACGTGTAAACTGTGTACAAAGAACAGCTCATGTGTGGCAGTGGTAGATCTCCCCTTTCCATGGTCAGGAAAGAATGAGTTATCATTGGGAGGAAGGAGATTCAGAGAATTAGCCCATAACTGGTAGGATGACACCATGGGAATTTTATTTATGCCCAGAGAAGAAAGACTCAGTCAGTAGATGAGTGTAGTTTTCCATGTTGGCTGGATAAGGCTTCAGGAACATTGTAATCAGAGCGGTGTAGATTATGGAAGGCATTCACACTCCAGGGTCTTGTGATAGACTAAGTTTGCTATTAGCTATTTGGGTTTTTTGTTTGTTTGTTCTTGTTTATTTTGTTTTGAAACTAGGCTTCATTATGATGGCCTGGGCCTGGAATTCACTATGTAGACCAGGCTAGCCTTGAACTCTTGAGGCTGCCTCGTGAATGGTGGCATTTACCACGATGCCTAGCTATTTTAGCTATTTTATTTCTTAAACTGAAGTAAAATGTGTCTGACTCTCGTCACTTCTGAGTGTTTCTATGTCACTATTGTTATAGACAAGAGCTGTGACTAGATCAACAGGCTAGCTGGCATGGGCCCTCGCCGTCATTGCTTATTGTTAACTGTGAAATATGAAACAATATTTAGCACTACTAACTTTTAATGCAATGAGAACAACCATAGGGTATTTGAAGTGGGTAGTGTGAGGTCCCTGGTCCTTACTACATGCCAGAATTAGTCCCTTGCTTGTTTGAGGTGAAGGAAAAGCGGAACTGGCAGGGCCAATGGAAGATATGGACAATATCAATGTCAATATTTGGACACATATTTCCATGCCTTAGAACTCACGTGCCACCCCCCCCTTTTTAAAATTATTTCCCACTCTTCTTGTCTGCAGTTGATAAGAGCTTGTGGGAACCTGAGTACAACCCTGTAGCAGAGAATTCCTAGCCCTCTGCTGCAGTGCCCTGAAGGGAACCTAAAATACATTGCGAAGGACTGAGAATTCTGTCACAGGTTTTCTTTGTTGAAGCCCTCCTCCCTTTTTTTTCATACTCCTTCATTTGAATGGGAAAGATTTCGTGGCAACTTTCAGCTTTAAATATGTTATAATTTTTATCGTGACCCAAATTCAAATGATGCACATTTGTGCACATAATTGTGTAGTTTTTAAAAATTGAGTTTTTGGATACACCTAGTTGTGTGTATTGCCATTTAGCACATGTGTGAAGTCATTTTTTTTGAATGCCATCTTGTTCTTCAGCATCCTTCCAGGCCCACAAGGAGGCATTCTAGCAAGTGTGGCTGTCGGCTGTCATAGCTGATATAGGGAAAACCATGCCGTGGTGATAAAGGTCAAAGGTCCTTCACACAAGCGCTTACATTTTGGTTTTCACTTGATGTCATTTTTGGTTTTAGCTTTTTTTCTTTTCTAAAATGTCCTGAAATGAAATAATATAGAGAGCTGAGCCAGATCCAGTGGACTGTAATTAGGCTAAATAACATAGCAGTTATAGGCAGTCATGGCTGTGTTTCTGCAGAGGGAGGATCTGAATTGGATCCCAGTATGCCATTTATGAGAGCTAAATAAGGCTATCCTTAGAGGAATAGGAACGGGAACAGCAAAGACACCTTGTCTCCTCCATGAACTTGGTGACGTGGTTTGCAGGCCTTCCCCAATGGGTAGGTGATGAGTGAGTCCTTTGCCTAGGGAAGGTAGCCTTGGAGGGAAATTCTCTGTCTGTCTCTGTCTCTGTCTCTGTCTCTGTCTCTCTCTGTGTGTGTGTGTGTGTGTGTGTGTGTGTGTGTGTGTGTGCATTCAGAGATCAACTTGCAGGAGTCAGCTCTCTCTTAACACCTGTATTCTGGGAATCAAACTTGGGTCATTGATTTGGCATCAAGACCCCTTTCCCACTGAATCATATCACCAGCCTCCACCTGTCAATTGAAGTGATGGTAGATACGTTTGAGGAGTGATTTAGTGTGGACTGACATGATGCCTCATGAACAGCATGACACTGGCAGGGTTTCATAGACACTGAATGCATGGCTCTTAGGCACTATATGAGACTCGACATGATGTCATCCATTGTGACTCACAGCAGCAGCCTGGGCAGCTTTAAACAAGGAAACCTGGCTGTTCATCTGGCTAGCACCAGGCACAGACAGAAGGATACAAACACAAAGTTTTGTGCATGCCAAAGTTTTCTTTGGTTTCCTTCCATGTATCTTGTACTCTTTTTTAAAAAACAGTATTATTTTTAAAAACAGTTTGGCCATTGAAGCAATATCTCTGAGGGGCCAGTGAAATAGCTTAGTGGGTAAAGGCACTTGCTATACAAGAATGTAAGCTTGACAACCTGAGGTTTGTCCCCAGAAGGAAAGAACCAACTGCAATCTACAAAGTTGGCCTTCCACACTTGTGCTGTGATACTCCCACCCCATCACATACACACACACACACACACAAGTTCCCAATACTAATAATGTTGATAAAAATAACAATAATGATATAAAGCTTTTAAAATTTCTCTTTTAATTTTATTTTATATGTAAAGCACTTTGTCTACATTTATGGCTGTATTTTACCCTCAGAGGCCAGACCCTTGAGACTGGTTGGAAGACTCCATCCACATGAGTACTGGAAATTGAACCTAGTCATTTGCAAGAGTAGCCAGTGCTTTTAACTGCTGAGCTATCTCTTCTAAATCAAGGCTCTTTAGGCTTTATAAATCAGTCACAGTGGGTAGCTCTTACAATTTTTTTTATGACATGTGTCTACAATACTTGTTTCTTCCTCAGGTTCCTGTACTCCTGAACCTGAGCCAAGACCCTGAAATTAGTTTGCCTGCACTGCCTCTCATGTATGCCTTGGCCCTCGGTGCCTGCTTGGGAGGTAAGGGTTGCCGACTGCATTTTGGGAGACCACACTGACCCTGTTGTCTAGACAAAGCAAGATTTAGTAGTTAACAGATCAAAAGCAAATTGAGGAGAATCCTGGTGACTTCCTGATTTCAAAGTTTGAACAACTAGAACTTCTCAGTTCATCTGTAAACCTCTCATTTTGGTGATGTCCTTTCATAGCTTGGGTCCCAGAACCATAATCAGGGCCACCAAAGGAAATGAAGAAATGGTCAAACCATGGACATACAGGAAAACTGGGATCAGGTGGTCTGGGGTCTCCTGGTACCTGGGAAGCTCAGAGTGTATTGTACACAGTTGAACAAAGAGGCAAGGTTATTTCATACATCTGACCAAGAAGACAGGCTTAAGTAATCTCCATAGGCGTGGTCTCCATATGGCAGTCTTTAGGCTGTAAACACACAGGGGGAGAAAGCTATAGTGGCCATACACACTGTCTTCATTCATGCTCAGATTAGAGGAAGGCTTTGCCAACAACATAGTCGCTCATGATTTTCCTTCCTCCGAACAATCACCCCGCAGAGCCCATGATCTGATATCAGTCACTGTTGATGGTTCAAAGCTAATGTGCTCCCACCCTGTCCAAGTAAGAATCTGCAAAGGGCACTCCCTCTCATTCTCCTGTCTATCTCTCTGGGCTCCCCGGTTCAGAAGGAATACACAGGCACTAGGTAGAGCAGGGACTCTACCTCAAAGGAAGAGGGGGATGGGAAGAGGTCAAGCACAGGTGCTGAGGCTGAAGTCTAAAAGAAAATTGCAATGTGAGTTAGAGATTGCCAGATGAAATTGATCCCTGGTTAATACACGAGGGCTTTGGATGTAGCTGTCTGGAGGGGAGTCAAGCTAGAGTCCTTTTTATATTTAGATAGCTTAATCACCTGTGGGAACACAGGTGGATTGTGGAGAATCTTAGATAAACACGCCAGATATATTTAACATTCTTTTTGCCTCCAGATAATCTAGCTTTCTGTGTTCTTTGACTTCTCTGACTACTGAATCGATAACTTTCTGGTTCATTTATCTGCTCATTTGTGAAGAGGGATTAACATCAGCCAGTGATGCATCTGTGACTTCAGGAGACAACTAATTTATTTAATGCTGTGACTGGGGCTGAAATTCTTATAAAAGTGCAGAATACTAACTTTCCCATCTGAGAAACAGCTCCAGAAAATGGCAACAGCATTTCTTTCATAGATACAGCAATGGAAGTAAGATCCAAGGATGTTTCCAAATTCATCCCTTAAATGGGATTTTTAAAAAGTTTAAATGTATGAACTACCTACTATAATAACCTGGCATTGTGCTATATAGTGGAGAGCACCAGTCATTTGACCTAAGATTTTAACAATGGGCACATTCTCCCATGATAGTCCCTGAGCACATGGAGAATGCCAGCGAAAGATTGTGATGGAGGAGAGAGTAGTCAGATAATATGATCTGAGGAGGGGTGTGGAGGGTTGAGCAGGATCTTAAAGGGCAAGAGGCCCCTGGGCTAGTTCCTGAAGGGTAAACTTGTAGGGGGTCTCCAGGAGAGACACTAATGTTGACTAATTATAGAATAATAAGCTAATGTAGTCTAGACACTGAGCACATTTGGGAAGCAGGTATACAGTATCACCAACCAATAAAGTTTTATTGACACTGATAACTTTTTTAAAAGTATCTCTGGTCTTGGAAGGTGCTTATTCCTGGCACGCCAAACACTTACTTGTCTTAGGTGTTAATTGCACACAAATTCTTCTGGGGCCCATCTTTCCCAGACTGGGGGACATTGACTAGATAGAAACTGAAACATATTTTACTTATCTGACTGTCTTGGTTTCTTTTTCTGTTGCTGTGATAAACTTGTCTTTGCAAGACAACTTAATACAAGAAAGGTTTATATTATTATTCATAATTAGCGATATGATCTACCGTTTAAGAAAATCAAGGTAACGGGAATTTACAGGGTGTGCTGGCTTGTTTTATGGCAACATAACATAGGCTAAAGTCATCAGTGAGGGGGCAGCCTCACTCTATAAAAGCAGATTGGGAAAAAAATGCCTCCAAAAGGTAGGACTGTAGGTAAACCTGTAGGACATTTTCTTTTTCCCTCCATTTATTTATTTATTTATTTATTTATTTATTTATTTATTTATTTATTCACTTTACATCCCAATCGCAGCTACTCCCCTCCTTCTAGTCTCCCTTTCACACAGTGTCTCCCCACCCCCCCTCCCCTTCTCCTCTGAATATGAGGAGGATTCCTTGGATACTAACCCACCCTGGCACATTAAGTCATTGCTGGACTAGGCACATCTTCTCCCTGAGGCCTGATAAGGCAGCTCAGTTAAGGGAACAGGACCTATAGATAGGCAGTAGAGTCAGGAATAGCTGCTGCTCCAGTTCCTAGAGACCTATATGAAGACCAAGCTGCATATCTGATATATTTATGTGGGGGTAGGGGACTAGGTACAGCTCATGTATGGTCTTTGGTTGGTGGTTCAGTCTTTGGGAGCCCACAGTGGTTCAAGTTAGTTGACTCTGTTGGTTTTTTTGTAAAGTCCCTATCCTCTCATGGTCCCTTAGATCTTCCTCCAACTCTTATACAAGTACGCACATGAACATGCACATGTGCATACACACGCGCACACACACACACACACACACACACACACACACACACACCACACATACACATATCAACATCAAAATAACAGAAATTAACAATCATTTGTCATTAACATCTCTCAACATTAACAGGCTAACAGAGTGGATGCATAAAATGGATCGATCATTTTGATGCACACAAGGAACACAACTCAGCAACAAAGATAGGTACTACCTCAGAGTAAAGGGCTGGAAAAAGGTTTTCCAAGCAAATGGACCCAGGAAACAAGTTTGAGTAGCCATTCAAATAGCTAATAAAATATGTTTTCAACCAAAAGTAATCAAAAGAGATGGGGAAAAGTACTTCATATTCATCAAAGGAAAAAAATCCAACCAGATGACATCTCAATTTTGAACATCTAGGCCCCAAATGTAAGACAATTTTCTTATTTGTGTTTGCTGGGAAGGATGTAGCCTATTTTGGGTGGTGCTCCCCATGGGCTGGTGGTCCTGGTTCCTATAGGAAAGCAAGCTGAGCAAGTGATGGGGAGCAAGCCAGTAAGCAGCACCCATCCATGATTTCTGCATCAGGCCTTGCCTTCAGGTTCCTACCTTGACTTTCTTTAATATGGAAATGTAAGCCAAACCCGTCCCTCCCAAATTTCCTTTTGGTCATGGTGCTTCATCACAGCAATGAAACTGCAAGACACAGCATCTGGTCAGATTCCATTGGCAGTTAGGAAGCAGACAACAATGAATGCAATGCTCAGCTTTCCTTTTTAAGTACACAGCCCAGGATCCTAGCCAGGGAATGGTGATACCCATAGTGGGTAAGACTTCCTTTCTTAGTTAACAATCAGTGTAATATCCCAATCACATCCAGAATCCAATCATCCAAGTGATTTTTGGTGTTGTAAGGTTGACATTAAGACTAATTATCACATTTGACAAGGATGAAAAGTCTCATTTGTCAAGTCTCTAGGTATAGAACAAGACCAGATAGACAGGTCATATATTGGATACATCTGAAAATAACACCCAAGGGAGGCAGTCTAGACCAACAAATGACTTATATGTTGCTATTTGTTCCAGACCCTTCAGATGCTCTTTGTCTATTCATAGAGAGTCCTAGATACTCTTAAGCTCCTTTATAATGTTGCTCTAGCATGGTGGTTCTCAACTTTCCTAATGCTGTGAGCCTTTAATACAGTTCCTCATGTTGTGGTGATCCCAACTATAAAGTTATTGTCATCACTACTTCATAATGGTAATTTTGCTACTGTTATGTATTGTAATGTAAATATCTGTGTTTTCTGGTCTTAGACAACCTCTGTGAAAGAGTCATTTGACCCCCAAATGTGACCCACAGGTTTAAAACCAGTGCTCTTTAGTCAGAAGTCTGGATTCATGTTCAGGGCTTAGCATGCTTTTCAGTTTCCCTCCCATTGTTTTCTTCATGAGGACACTGGAATTCTGCCATTTCTCTGCTATGTTCTTATGTTCCCAGTCTCAGAAGCACCACTTTCTCCTGCACATACATTGTAGCAACTGCAGAGCAGCTTTATCCACTCACTGAGCCTCAGGGGAATGAGTCTTTTTCTCTACTGCTTATGTCCTGGAGTCAGACCTGAGCTAAGTTGATGGAGCCTGCATTGTGCACTTGAATACTGATGGCTCCAGTTAGGGAGAAAGAAGAGGCTCATGGACTTGGTTGTGCACGTTTTTCATGAACTAATAGCTGTTTGCCAGGGGAGGAGAAGTACTGGAAAGAGTTATCTGATTGGATTGTGTTCTTTATCCAAACTATGAGGACCAGCTTATGTTTTGTTTCCAGATGCAAAGCATTGACTTTGTTGGTGACTGTATTCATGAGATCACAGACTTTGAACAGAAAAAAAGAGCAGAAACCCCAGCTCTCAAGATGAGCTGGGATGCTATTTTATTTTTAAATTTCTGATTCCAGGTAACGGGACATTGATCGGAGCATCCGCAAATGTTGTTTGTGCAGGAATTGCAGAGCAGCATGGGTATGGATTCTCTTTCACAGAATTTTTCAGGTACTTTAACTATTAAAAAATAATCATTTAAAATGTATCTTTAAGGATCAGGTGTTTAAAACTATTTAATTAAAAAACAAGCACCGATGCATGGTACTGAACACTTAGATATTCATCATTTGATGATTGGAGACTTTGGTACAGGTAAGAAGAGCTCAGATCAAGGCGCATTTGTTGCTAAGAAACAATGGCATAGCCTGGATTAGCTTCATCACATTGTGAATGAGCTAAGTCAGTGGCTAAGAAAAACTTGTAAGTTTTCTCGATATTTCATGTTTTTTTGTTCTGAAAATCTTAATGGTAACTGATTGTTAAGGTGACAAGTGCATAGAAAAAAGATGCTAGCAAGGATTCAGGAGTAATGCTGAAAACTGGGTCCAAAGCTAATCATGTCTGGGGCAGCCTGGAAGTCGATGTTTTACATGTGAGTACCTCACAGGAGAGCTGCACAGCGATGGGCCCAGTGTTCTTGGGAGCACAGCTGATATCTACAAAATTAAATCTGTTTAAGAGAGGCTAGGTTCCTTCTATGGTCTAGGTTGCCTGTGTGTCTGTTTATGTGGCCCAGGACTACTTTTCCAGCACAGGGGGAAAAGAATGGAATCAAGAGGCCTACGTGAAATGGTCTTTCCAAAATGAGTTTTATTTCATGTTGAGTCATGAAACTGCAACTTTGTATATGCATAGAAATAGACTTCTGTCAACCCTTATGTGAAGAATTCTAACGTAAGTTGGGCTAAGTAACAGACAGACTATGACTCTCAGAGGGAGTCATTCCTACATTAGAAAGTTGTTCCTCTGCAAGGCGCTGCTTGCCCAGGTCTGAGATTGTTACACATACTTGAGGACTAAGAATGGCATCTTAGTCGATGTAATATGCAAAGCTCTCTGGAGGATCAGATTAATTTACAGACTAGGTACCAAATAGTCAAATAATGGTTAGCTGCATAGTGGAGCGCCTTAGAACCTGGTAGCTGCTCAGCCCATGAGGTGGATGGATGCCTTTGAAGTTCTACCTGGCATTGAAGGCCTAAAAGATTCCTGGAGAGTCACTGGTATTCGGCTTTTATTAGAAGGCAAAGGAAGCTGGTGTCTGTAGATATATTTTCTTAGGAAGAAGTGAAGGAAGGCAGAGCAGTAGGCAACTTCTATTTCCTTTGGTCACTTTATATGTAGGCTAGGGTCCAGGCCATTAAGGGTAGATCCCTTCAGGTAATCATCTTTGGAAATGCCCTGGGCTGTCACTCTTACGCAATCTTAAATTCAGCCTAGTTGATAATAAAGTTTAACCATATTTCTTTAAGTCTTCTAACTTATGATAATGACAAAGAAATAACTAGTCCTCAGATCATATAAGTATCTCCTTACAAATGAGAATTCACTAATTCTTCCCACAGAATATATGACAAAGTCTTTTGAAGAATACTCACTCTTTGTATATCTCATAACTTAAATACGATAACGTAATACAAATAATACTGAAATGCTGATAGTCAGTTGATGTTATGTTACATGGAAAATAATCGAAAATAAAGAAAACACGAATATTCACTTAATATGTATAAATATGCATATATATATATAAATACAAATGCACTCTTCTTTAAATGTGTGTGTATGTGTATATGTGCAGCACAAGTGTTCCTAGTACTTAAGGGGGTCAGCATAGGGCATTGGATCTCCTAGAACTGGAGTTGTGAGGGTTGGGAACTGAGTACACTTTTTAAAAAAATTTTTTGGATGACTTTATTGTTTTGTTTGTTTGTTTTGTTGGATATTTTATTTATTTACATTTCAGATGTTATCCCCTTTCCCTATTTCTCCCCCCCCCCATTAATCCCCTATCCTATCCCTCCTCCTTTTTTGCTTTTATACTATCTAAATTACATGCAAGTATTAAGGTCAGTTCTAGATTGAGGAACTAGCAATGCAAAAGATGCAAATAGTCAAGGAACAAGCAAGATAATAAACCCTGATAGTCAAAGAACAAGCAGGGCAATAGACAGAGTCCCACGATCCCCCCGTAATCACTATTTCTAAGGGCTTATCAGGATGACCAAAATATCTGGGCCTAATTCCCTGTCCTAGCCCAAAGTCATTTTCATGCCTGAACCCTATTTCTTTGTTCTAGCCTAAGATTTATATTTCTGCCTGAAATTACTTCTTTGTTCTACCATAATGTCAGATTCCTGTCTGCAGTCCATTTTCTTGTCCTTGGCCTATGTCAGATTCCTGCCAGGTAGCCCCCAAAGCTCTCCACACCTCCCCCTTTTTTATTGCATAAACTAGACTGAGCCTATCTTAGGTGGTTCTGACAAGAATCCCTTCGTTACCCATCTTGGAATATGCATTATCAAAAGCAATGCACTTATGTCTTAGGTTGGTAAGGCTCTGTCCAGAGTCTTACCCGTCCTCAGCTTGCCAGCCTGTTAAATTAATAACTCTGTCTGGGGGCCCATTTTCAGTTTCAAGTCATGTACTTTGGCTGCCAACCTGTTGATGTAGTTAGAGACAAGCTTTAATATGATGGGCAGGAATAAAAGTATTCCCAGGACAAAATGGGCTAGCATCATCAAGCTATATATGCCATTTTTGAAGCTTGACCAAAATAGAAATACTGACCTCAGGCCATGGGTAATTTTATCTGCAGTATCTACTGCATCAGTGCTCAGCAGAGCAACATTCTCGAAATTCATAAGCTCTCTATGTATTGTTAAAACATCCAGAGCGGTGTTAAACTGCAAATGTCATTAAACTTCATCCTAATTATAATGACTACCACTGTGAATTGTAGAACTAACATGAATCCAGTGGTATTTGTCATGACACTTGAGATAGCTCCTAACTCTTAAACTCTGTACCTCCTTCCAGTAATTTGAATAGGATATTGAGCATCAATCCATTGTTCCAAACACCTATATAAATCTTCTTGTATTTCAACACATTAGTAACATTTTTTTTGCTAAATGATTAACAAAAGTAGCTGTCGTAACTTCTTGTATCAAAGCAATTGCAGAAGCAGTGGTGCTAGCAATTAATGTAATTAAAGCTGTTATACCAGCAATAATCAAGCCCACTACCCTCTTGCTTCTGCTTAAAGCCTGACTCACTTCTTCCAGCACTTTCAAGCTTTTACAGAGAATCAAGGTTTTCTAATACTCAAGGCAGTAGGACAAAAGCTAGTTGATAGACCCCCGTAACAGACATGCCAGGTTTCAACACACTAACACAATTAGAAAATATACAATCAATGCAACTTACAATAAATACTGTAGAAGAGACAAAACCAATTTTACCTTGACATTTAAAAGAGCCTTAATACATATACTATACTTGTTTGAAATCCAGATCCTGTCCCAACTTTATCTCTTGCTATCATAACATCATAGAGTACTGCAGCTAACTTTGAAATATGTCTCTGAAAATGTACAGATCCAGCCTTCCAAGTGTAGACTGCTATTTTCAATTTTGGATTGATTTCTAGACCAGTATATGATTGAGTCCGAATAACTGGTCACCTTTAAGAAAAATATAAGAGCCGGGCGGTGGTGGCGCACGCCTTTAATCCCAGCACTTGGGAGGCAGAGACAGGCGGATTTCTGAGTTCGAGGCCAGCCTGGTCTACAGAGTGAGTTCCAGGACAGCCAGAGCTATACAGAGAAACCCTGTCTCGAAAAACCAAAAAAAAAAAAAAAAAAAAAAGAAAAATATAAGAGTCATCATAACTTCTCTTTTTGATTCTCTGCCCCACAAGGTCTAAAAACTTGAGGGAAGGCAGCTTGTAATTTGGGATATAGCCAAGCCAAGGTGGGTCAGGAATATATGTCTAATACAGCTTCCCAGTCACCCTTGTCGGGCACTCGGCAAGCTCACAGGTCAGCATCATTCTTTGTCTCAGCAACAGCATGTCTCACCAATCATTCTGGCAGCCTCCATGCTCCTTCAGCATTCTGCATAAAAAACACAAACATGCCCTCTTCCCCATATTAGATACCTGGTCAGGATCATGCTATATGCCAGTAAGTGGATCTTTCCTTTTCACCTAGGCATCAGTATGCCTAGTTGTAGGGTGCCATAGACATTCAGAAGAAAGTTCCTTGGCATCCAATTTTTTTTTTTTTAAGAAAAAAGTTAAAATAAAAAAGCATGATTTAAATAAATTTGTGTTGTATGGGGATATACCTCCCCCCTTTTTATGAATATATTTTTTAAAGTTCCATGGAACTCTTCTTCAATACCTCATCCTTGAGGTTTATAAGGAATCCCCATAATAAATTGTTGACAAAACATCTCAACTGCTTGACTACAATTGCCAGTTCCATTATCTGTTTTTTTATTGGACATTTTATTTATTTACCTTTCAAATATTATTCCCTTTCCCCATTCCCCCCCAAACCTCTTATCCCACCCCCCTCCTCCTACTTCTTTGAGTTGAGGGTGTGCCCCTATCCATCTACCCATTCCTACTTCTCTGCTCTGGAATTCTCCGACACTAGGGCATCCAGCCTTTTAGGGACCAAAGCCCTCCTCTTCAACTGATGTTTGACAAGGCCATCCTCAACTACCTACACAGGTGGAGCCATGGGTTCCTTCCTTTGTGTTCCCAGGCTAGAGGTTTAGACCCTGAGAGCTCTGATTGATTGATATTGGAACTGAGTACTCTTAACCACTGAGCCATAGGTCCATCCCTCGAAAAACATTCTTAACAAAACAGACACAAAACATTCATAGCTTTTTCATCCTGTTTGAATTGTGTTGTTTTTCATTGCACTTAACTACAAATCATAGAAATACTAAGATATGTCCTATAGGGGTAGTGAAATGGCTGAGTGCTTAAGAATACTGGCTGCTTTTCTAGAGGACCTGGGTTCAATTCTCAGCACCCATTTGGGAACTCACAACTGTCTGTAACTCAAGTTCCAAGAGATCCAAAACCCTTACATAGACAAACATGCAGACAAAACACCAGTGTAAATAAACTAAAAATAAATAAAACAAAAAGCTGGGTGTGGTAATGCACAGCTTTTATCCCAGCAGTCTATAGGCAGAGGCAGGTGGATCTCTGTGATCTTGATCTCTGTGTGTTTGAGGCTACGCTGGTTTACACAGTGAGTTCTGGGACAATCAGGACTATTATACAGAGAAACCGTATCTTGAAAGAACAAACAAACAGACAAACAAACAAAAAACCAATATCAACAAAAAAAAATAAAAGAAAAAAGAAATGACCTATAAATAGCTTGTATTCCCTATATAATCTTCTGTTGTATGGTAGAAGTCCAGTTTCCCACAGGTCCCCTGAATCAATCACACACTGGCCATTACTATAACTCCTACTTTATCTGGTTGACTCAAAGACATGGAGAATCTAATGTAACTATGGGGCAGTGTTAGTGTTCAATTTAGTGGAGATAATATCATTCTTCCATCTAGGAGCCATGTCTTCTCTACCTGCAGAGTATAAAGTTGTTGGAGCAAGAAACAGATCTTCATTTGCTTTAATTGTAAACCTGGTTAAGTTCAGTGAGAAGCAACCATTCCACAGCCCAAAGGTTACTCTGTTTTGAAATGTCCTGTAGCAAGCAAATTAGTCCATTACTTTGAAATTCAAGTTTGTTAAAATTTTAACAACTTGGAAAATACAGCCAGACATTCTATTACAGAATAACACACAAGGAAACTACAATAAAAATTTCCAGCAGAGTTCTCATTCTCTAAATCTCATGAGCGCACTTATTAATATATATATATATGTTGCTGTCAACATTCTTCTACTTTCTCAACAGAGTGATCCATTGAAATCTTCTTATAGCATTCTAGAACATCTTTAGGCCACAGCTCCAAATTCTTGCACATTCTCCCCCAAACAAGTCTCCTCAAACAACAAACCATATACAGAATTTATTAGATTAGCTCACACAATAGGCATTGGTTATTCAACAATGTCCACCTGTACACTGGAGAGTAAAAGTACACACTAGAGACTCAGCTCACGAAGCTGAGTAATTCAACCATCCTAATCTAATACTGAAAGCCTGCAAGCTCCCTGGAGAGCCACTAGTGTTTAATCTACCTTAAAAGACGGAGGAGATGAGAGTCTCGTGTCAGCCGAGGATCACAGTGTCAGTGATAGACGCACCTGCTCAGAAATAGGCAAAGGAAGTGCATGGATACTGCTTTTCCTCCAAACCATGTATACTGGCCAGGGTTTGGAAGGTTTTGCCAACTTTGAGGACAATTTTTCCTCTTCGGTTTATCCTCTTTGGAAATATACTTACAGACACATCTAGGGGTGTATTTCCTAGGTCATTATAGCAATCAAGACCAACCACCATGCTCTATTTTCTATCTCAATATCGTAATATAACAAAATACTTAAGACTGGGTAGTTTGCAGAGAATAATGGTTTGTTTAGCTCTGAAATCTGGAGGCTGAACATCGAAGACATTTGCCCTTGCATCTGCTTGGCATCTGGTGCGAAGCCTGCTTGTTACATAATAACATGGGAAATGGCATCACAAGATGAGACAGAACAATTATGCCAGAGAGCATTCATTACAAAGCTATTCCATCAGCAGTCCATTAATTTAGTAATTCATGAGATCACTCCATTTATGAGAGTGGACTCCACGTGACTCAGTCACCTCCTGATGATATCACCTCTAAACACTTAAAAATGAATTTGGAGATTAAGTTTCCACCACAGAAAATTTGAGGGGCACAGTCAAAAATAGTAAGTTATTTTATTAGACATTTTCCCAGCTTATGAGAAACTAGAAATATTGTAAATTTTGCTGAGACATGAACTTGATGGACATTCCTGGGAAAAAGACAGTAAGCTGCTGTTCAAGACAGCATAGGTGCTAACTTGATTTTCCCACTGGACCCTGGGCACATTGCTGAACCTGCTACTAGGGAACAAGGTGGAGATTTAGTGCTTGACCAATTTATTCCTGTTTAGACTCACTTCTGCCTGTGCTGATAATGAAAAGAGTAATCCTAAATATGAAGAATTGTTTTAATAATAATCACGGCAGTAGTCTCAGCAGGCTGGCTTGCTTCATGCTACCAACTTCTCATCTTTGTGTCATCGTAAGGGAAAAATCAGGTCCAGAATATAACCAAGAAAGGAATTCTGAGATGAGTAGTGTCATGGACAGTCACAGCATAGAGAGCTAGACCTCACAAACCAACTCTCCTTCATTTAGGCTGAGCTCTTAATTTCTGAAGAGCTAGAGGGTATCAGCTAAATGTTCCTCTTTGGTCATCTAGGCACAGGGCTCAATAGCCTCGCTACTTCCTTTCTACTTTCACTGAGTAGGTAAACTTCATGAAGATTCTGAGGCATTGATTTGGTCTCTCAGGGAGGTAGGAGAGGCCCAGGCCTCTCAGGACATGTGGAGTGCCTGTGGTTCAGCATCGGTGGATGATGTGAGCATGGTAAGTTACAGTCTAAAGCTGGGATGACCTCCAGGAGCCTGTTGACCTTCATTAGCTCCTCATGAATCACATTTGATCTCTTGCATGGAAATCGAATGCCCCCAAGGCCCAGAGCCACCACTGCTTAGCAATTTGATGAGTTTCTGTTTCAAAAATAAAAAGCTAGAAATGGAGGTATGGCTCAGAAGTAGAATTCTTATCTAGCATGCATGAAAGCCCTGGGTTCAAACTCCAATGATACAAAAAGAGGGAAACCCCCCAAAACTCAGTTGAGTACATCTAGAAATATGTCTTCAAGTCTTTCACTTGATTTTTTAATGCTTAATATACACTTTGTTTACATGAAGGAAGAACTTTGGATATACATGCTTTGACTCCATTTATTTATTTAATGTATATGAGCGACTTGCTATATATATGCATGTGCACCATTTGTGTATTAGTCAGGGTTCCCTAGAGTCACAGAACTTATGGAATGAATCTCTTTCTATATATAAAAGGGGATTTATTGGAATGACTTATAGGCTGCAGCCCAAGAAATCCAACAATGGCTAGCTGTGAACAGAAAGTCCAGGAATCTAGTAGTTGCTCAGCCCACAAGGCTGGATGTCTCAGTTGATCTTCTGTATATTCTGGAATCCAAAAGAAGCAAGTTCCAATGCCAGTGAAGGAATGGATGTGCTAGCAAGGCAAGGGCAAGCAGGGAAAGAACATAAATTTCCTTCTGCTATGTCTTTATATAGACTTCTACCAAAAGGTATGGTCCAAACGAAAGGTATGCCTTTTGGCCTCATGATCTAGATCAAAGGTTTGTGTCTTCCTACCTGAAAGGTCTGGACTAGAAGTGGATTCACCACTTCAAACCAAGCGAAAAATCTCTCACAGGTGTGCTCTCTGTTTCTGGATTGTAGCTCACTCTACACATAGTCAAAATGACATCCAGGAATAGCCATTATAACTTGTGTGCATGGTACCCAAAGAGGCTGGAAGAAGGTGTTATGTTCTCTGGAGTGATAGATGGTTGTGAATCATTACGTAGGTGCTGAAAACCAAAGCCAGGTCCTCTGTAAGACCTATGCATGGTCTTAACCATGGAGCTATCTCCAGCCATTGACTACATTTTAGTTTTCTTTCATATTTTAACTTTTGCAAAGGGATCTTAGATGTTCTTTGGCTTCTAGTTATCACCCATATGACCATTGGTAAATTTATTTTCTTTTTAGGTTTCTCTACATACTTGCTACTTGATTAATTTCTGCTTTCTAGACAGAGAACATGTACTTATTACTTTTCCTTGATCTGATTTGTTTGAGATCTGCAGTTAATCCCCCTATATGTTCATCTCTGGCTCATTTTTAACAGGCTTGCCTAGTATCTTGTTGGATGAAGTTAATACATTTTTAAAAGTCACAGTATTTATTTATTTTATGTATATGGACATTTTTATCTGTATGTATGTCTGTATACCACATGAGTGTCTGATGTCCATGGAGGACTGAAGAAGGTATTGGATCCCCTGGAATTGAAGTTACAGATGGTTATGAACCTTTGTATGGGTGCTAGGAATTGAACCCAGGTCCTCTGGAAGAGCATCCAGAGCTTTTAACTGGTAAGCCATCTCTCTAGCCCAATGGATGAAATTAATATTGAACAGCTCCTACATAGAATATACTTTGAATTCTCGTGGATTTAAAGCTGGATTTGGATGTTCTTACCATATGATGGGGTTGGCTTTTCTTCTGTGTCTCTGAAGATGTATTATCATTGCCTTTCCCCTTAGTTTCTTTTCCTGTTGCTGTGATAAAATTCCCTGACAAAAGCTTCTTAAGAGAGAAAGGGTTTATTTGGGCTCACAGCTCAAGGACATAGTGTGTGTGTGTGTGTGTGTGTGTGTGTTGGGGGGTTTCTGTCAGCAGGAGCTTGAGACAGCTAGACACAGTGTGTGGTAGTTAGACAGTGGAGAGTGATGAGCACTACTGCTTTTCTTTCCTCTTTGCCTTTTCTATGTGAGAGACTCATTCATTTCTATGATAAATTTTCATTGTTTTCATGCTCATTCTCCTTCCCCTCTCTCCCTTCCCCTCTCCTGCTAGAACCCTTCTTTCCAACACGTCTGTCTACTATGTTCCTGTATTCCTTTTGTGCGTGACTCACTGGGTTGAATTAGAATGTCTTGTCTGAGCTTGGGTGGTAGGTATTTACTAGAGCTTAATTGATCAGTAATAATATCTCCAAAGAAAAGGACATCCTTTCCCCAGCACATTTCCCATACCCAACTTTGAAGAAATGATGATGAACCTCATTACCAGCAGGTAACCCAGTTGCAGTGACTTCATGAAGTGCAAAGGCCATGTCCTCAAGATGTCTTTTTGTTTCATGTCTTTCTGTCCTATACTCTTATAAGATTTCCATTTCCCTTTCTCTGATTTTCCTTGAACACTGTGTATATGCGTGTACATGTACGTACATATAAGTAGTGTGTGTATGTGTATGTATATGTGGTGTGTGTATGTATATGTGGTATGTGTGTATATGTGGTGTGTGTATGTATATGTGGGGTGTGTGTATGTGTATATATATGTGATATGTGTGTATGTGTGTACAGTATAGGCATCTTATCTTCTTTCTCTTTTTTTGAATAGTTCTAGATCCCAGCCCTGGAAATGATTCTCTCCACAGAGGGTGGATTTCCTATCTCAATCAGTCCAACCAACACAATTCACCACAGGCATGCCCATAGACCAGCTGGTTTTCACCTACATCTAGATTCTAGATGTTTTCTTAACCTCACAGTTGTACCCAGACACCTGTCCAGGTGATTCTAGATCCTGTCCAGTTAACAATGGACATGAACCAACACATTTCTGGGAAGTATGCTTGGAAATGCTTTCTGTGATATCTCTAAGTTGCTTGTCCATTTTGCTGCAGGCCTGGAGAATTAAAAAACTTACTTTTGAAGTCTCAGCTTTATTAGAATGTCCTCTGGTCTCCCATGGGCTTTATAATGGCTAAGACTTTGTCTCCTTTTAGTTTCACAAAGTTCTCTAGGATCAGAGCTTTAAATATTTGTTATATTCCTTGCCTCTTGGCTCTCTTTATGTAGTGTCTTACTGTCTCACATTTAACTTAATTTTCTTAAAAATATGGGAATGTTTTCTCTGTTACTTCAGTGCCCTTTTCTTACCTTTTCCCTTGTTTTCCCTTGACTTTATTCTTTCTGTAGCATCTTAGCATTTAATCTTCATTTGTAGCATAATTAGATCTTTGAATTCTCACTTTGTATTTTTGTCTGTTTCTGTTCTTAGTGTTTAAGGTTTGATTCAAGTTAATTTATCAAATCCTCCTGTTGTGTCTGAGAATATGTCATTCCTGCAGAGTGTTTCTGTCCAGTATTTTTTCTTAGTTTACATTTGGCTTTTTGGAAACATCGGTAGGGTGCTTTGCGTATGCATTTTTACAGTCTTTTTGAGTTTGAATTCTTGTACTTCATAGACAAGCTACCAGCTTGAGTCTCTCCCACCATTCATAGTTTAATAGAAGTCTCTAGACTTTATTGCAAATCCCAGTGTCTGTCTTCTTTCTTGTATTTCTTTATAGCTTTGAGATTTAACTAATCCATGAATGCTTCGTTTCTTTTGTCTTACAGTGTTCTCCATTTTCTCCCCTCATTGCCTTCCCCTTCTTCTCTCAGTCCTGAATAGATGCAAGTGCCTGTCTTGCTGTTTTCTGTTTTCTCCCCCAGCAAGGATCCTGCCGAGGCTGTCATGTAGAGACCTGAGAATGGCATGACTCTTGGCATCCTGTGATATTTGCTGCATTTCTACATTAAAGTTGGCTTTCCTGGAACTGGCTGTTGTTCCTTCAACATTATACATTTATTGCCTCTTTTCTCTTTTAATTAAGTCTTTGTTTTGTTTTTGGCTCTGATAGTTGTTTGCACAGGCTTGGGGCAGGTGCATGAGAGGAGAGATGGTCCTGATGAGAACTGATGATTGTTCTTGGTCTTTTCTGTCCTTAGCATGAGATGTTTTGTAAGTCTTTCATGCATGAGTTTATTGTGGCTGTTTTCACGGTGCCTTCCAGAGCTGCTCTCTCTTTTGAAGCAGGGCTATCATTAGTCCCATTTTGCACCTCTGTCCTGCCACGCCCATATATCTCCCCTCCACCACCACCACCACCAAGAGCATCTTTGCTTTTCTTCCTGGAAAAGATACCCCCGTTTTTTCCACTGAGGAGAATTATTTTGTAACTAGAGATTATTCTGATGCTGAATTCTTTCACTGGGAAGAAATACAGTCTCTTGTGCATTCTCCCACAGGGAAAGACTACCAGCTTTCACACCTGCTCATAGTATACACACATCTATAAAAAGCTGTTTTATCAATTGATGATGTAGACTTGTTGCTATCTCTTTAAATGTGGAGACATATTAAATTAATTTTTCATAGAAGCATGTTTCTGTAAAGTCTATATTTTGTTTTCTTTTGAAATTTATTGGAGCATAACTAACTTTTATGAGGCTTTAAAAAATGAACAAGCTGATAAAACAAAACAAAAAGCGAAAAACAGATCCAGAGAATAGAGTGTTTAGAAAACACTATTCTTGAAGCTGATTTAAAGATGACCTGGCTTTACTTATTGTGACCATCGACCAACACTGTCAGAGTAGAATTCTTTGTAGATTTATAAAGCCTGCCTAGCCACTGCTTCAGGGACCTCTGGCTAGACATGTATATATTCTCAAAGGTCACAGCAGATGCTAATGTATTACAGGGTTCTTTTCTAAAGGTTAAGCTTTGGATTGCCATGTGCAGCCTTATAGCAGCAGAGACAGAGTCCTTCCTTCCTCCTGAGGGATGAAATCATACATATAAGATCCATGGTTTATGAATGTGAATTTCAAACTTGGTTTCATCTATATATTTTGTTGTTCAAAAAAAGAAGAAAAGAAAGGGAGAGAGAGGAAAACTATTTTCCATGTAGTTCTTTCCCTGCCAGAAAAATAGATATCTGTTTTCTTGGAGCAACTGATAGCTTCTGTTTTTAAATTTCATTTACCACCACCACCACCACCATCACCACCACCACCACCACCACCACCACCACCACCACCACCATCATCATCACCACCACCACCACCATCATCATCACCACCACCACCCACCACCACCAACATCATCATCACCACCACCACCACCACCACCACCATCATCATCATCATCATCATTACATTGTCATCATTACCAGCATCATCATCAGTATTGTGTGTGTGTAAGTGTGCATGTGTGCCATCGAGCTTGTGGAGGACTCAGTTTATCAGGTTTGTAGGACGAGCACTAGAGGGCTACTTGGGAAATAGACAAAAGCAGCCTAGATAGATAGAGGTAGCTTCAAAATTCTGAATAGCCATGGGAGAATGCAGGAGAGGTGGCCCAGAAAAGTCTTAATAATTGTTTGTTCATTCTGTTCCATATTTGAAAGGAGTAAAACAACCTATAATTGGTTTGTGGAAACCATGCTTCAATTGTTTACATGTGTTGCAGGAAGTTGCACTCTACCACCTCAGGGCTGGGGAAGAACCATGAGATATCCTAGGGCTGATGCAGGGATAACAAAGCTCACGTTGAAAGATCAGCACCATCAAGCTGCTGTTGAGTTACTGGAGAGTGAAGTATCTTATGCTGACAGGGCAGTTGTTAAGTCACAGAGTGAGAACTAGAAAGGTGGCCCAGCCATTAAGAGCACTTACAGATGTCCCAGGTTTGGGTCCCAGTAACCACATGGGAGTTCAGAACCATGATGGGCTCCAACACCCTCTTCTGGCTTCCATGGGGACTACTGCATCCATATGCTCTTTTTGTCTCTGTCTGTCTGTCTGACTGTCTGCCCCCCTCTCTCTATATATATTAATATAATCTAGATAATCTAGATCTATCTATCTATCTATCTATCTATCCATCCATCCATCTACTATCTATCTATCTATCTATCTATCCATCCATCTTCTATCTATCTATCTATCTATCTATCTATCTATCTATCATTTATCTATCTATTTGCATGCAGAAAAACTCTCATGCACATAAAATAACAGTAAAATTTAAAACAAGAAACAAAGAGTCATGGGTACCATAGGTAGAAGCCTGAGACTAGAGCCTGAGTCCCAAGGTGTCAGAGTGGAGAGAAGGGTCTTGGTTATACCATCTATGGTTCAGTTATTGTGGTTGCATGCAAACTTGTTCCAGAATGTAGTAGTTAAAAGAAAATTATCTCATTTTTAATGTTCCATTGTTACCCAATGTGAAAGTCCAGTATACTTCTGTTCTCAGAACTATTGGGGTCTGATTAAGCCAGGGGTCTTGAATCAGTTATTACTTGCTTATTCCTGTGTTATTCCTTGTCTATGGCTGCAGAAACTCAAACATCTGAGGGTGCTATGCTAGAGACTCCTAGGCCTTTTTCTGTAAAATGTCATGGGATTTCCCAGATGCAAAAGTAGAAATATTTTTATTTTATTATAGCTTTTGAAGTAGTGTTTTAAATACTCCCATCCCCTTCTTCTCCCCCATTCCAGTCCCTCTGTCATTCCCCACAGCTCTGTCTCTCTCAAATTTAAGACCCTCTCAAATTCATGAGCTCTTCTTATTATTACACACATGCACGCACGCACGCACGCACACACACACAGAATTTATTGAGTTTTTCATGTTACTTATAGGTGTGTATTTAGGGCTGATTGCTTAACCCTTTCAGGGGGCTTGTTCCTGGACAAACATACTCCCTCTTTCCCAGTAACCACTGATTGCCTGTAACTCTTCATCTAGAGGTGAGGATCTAGGAAAATTTCCCCATCCTCATTAACATGTTAATTGTTGTCATTACAAAAGTTTTGTTTAGGCAACCACATTATTGAGACTTCATGGGTACAGCTTCCTGATCATGTCTACAAGACACTACCTAGCAGCAGGCATCCTGGAGGTCCTCCAGCCTTTACAGTAAGCTGTCCCCTCTTTTGTGATTTTCCCTGAGCATTAAGATGTAAAGAATTTTTCTCAGATGAATCATTGGGGATAGGCATCTTATTCTCTACATTTTCATCAGATGTGGTTCTTTGAAACAGCCTCAATTTGTTGCAAAAGGAAGCTTCTTTGATGAGGGGTAATATAGATACATACATACACACACATATACATACATACATACATACATACACACATACACACATACATACATTTATTTATACATGCATCCAAATTCTTATATATATTTATTTTTGTGAGGCAATGTTCTATGATTACATAGGAGGAAGTCTATAATCTGATCTATTCCCCAATCTATTCTCTCCGAATGTCTATGTTTCTTCTGTCTTTGTTCTATTAATAGAAACAAACACTCTATCACTAAATTCAAATCTGTTTTCACCATAAAATGCTCACCTTGTACTATTACTAATTGTATTAGCTCCTCACATGATGAGAAAAATTTTGTTACAGTAAATAGATCTTCCTATGTTTTATTACCTGTGAATCTCAGCCAGGCTTGGTTTGATGACCCAGGAACTTGTGCTTCAGATATGAACACTCTTACTAGTTCCTAAAAGATTTGTTGCTGATTTCATATTCGAAATTACTGCTTTAATTGCAATCTTAGAATCTGTCATAGCCTCTGTACTGCCTTGGCTCAGCAAATGCATCCTGCAGAACATGTTAACCAACTTTCTAAGAATGTCTCCTTAGCACTTATTACACAGGAAAATATAAACAATAATTTAGAAGGTAAGATAAATGCATTAGAAGAAGCAATCTTGTGTATAGGCTATCAAATTCAAAATATTAAGGTTAGATTGACTTTTCCCTGTCATTCACCATTCAAATGGATATGTGTTACCCACTTCAGTATAATTCATCTGAAATGTCATGGGAACAAGTTAAATCCCATCTCCAATGGCTTGTGGAGTAGTCCTGATCTAGCAATAAATATGCAGCTTTTATATTGACAAATTTCAGCTTCGAGCTCAACACAATTAAAATCTACTTGAGTCTCAAATGTTGCAAATAAATTTTAGCAGACTCTGAAATCCCTTGTCTCAGGACAAGGCTTTCTGTCTTCCATTATTAATTTGGGAATAATTGTGGGAGTTGTTCTAATTTTAATTTTTGTCCATTCAGTCATCTTCTAAGGATTAAGAAATGTCTTACAGGCCACAAGCCTTAAAGTTAACAAATAAGAAAAGGAGAGATGGAGCAGCCATGACTAGTGAAAAACTGATGAGAGCCATGAAGCCAGCACAGCTGTCTGATGCAGTTTAGCAGCACTGAACCGAGTGCAGTTTTCACCATCATGCTGTCTTTTATTTTGGATTCCTGATCTCTATGTGTTTCATTTGTGAGGGACTATTGTGATCCATTTATGTCTTTTCCCCAGAAAATTATTTCTTCTCTGAAAGAAGTAACCTTATCTGGCCCTCCTCAGGAGTCTTCCTTGCCATGGAGGTTGTGAAAAGCACAAAAAACTTAGGTAGCCCCAGAGTTCTCTTGGCACACCTGCCCCTAAGCAAACTCAGAAACATTAGATTGGCAACAGGTCAGATTACAGGCTTCCTCCTGTTGTGGCCTATAGGACATTGCCCCCAGAAAATAAAAGTGTAATAACAAAGTTAGTTTACCTAAAGCAACCTTTGATAATACATATAGGTTACATAAAATTAACATAAAAGAAAAATAAGAGTTTGCCAATCATAAGGAGACTGGCCCACATTAAATTATTGTGAGGTCTTTTGACTAAAAACAAAACAAGCAAACAAAAACAAAAAACAAACCAAACCAAAACCACAAACAAACAAACAAACAAAAAACAAAGAGAAAACAAATAAATAGAACAGATCAACCTGCAACCTGGGAGAGCTTTCAAGCATTTAAGCTAGGCTAACTCACAAGTTATATTTTAACCACTGTGCATTCTTCAAGGCTTGGGAACTGATCTAGACTGGCTCGGATATTCTTGTTTATCTGCTTAATGTTCTACATAAATGCTTACATAGTCTCTCTCTCCCCCACCCTACACACACACACACAAACACACTCACGTTAGATATTTTACTTGTATTAAAAATACGGTCAGTAGTAGGTTCTTTTCTAGTATCTATGACCTGTCCAGCCATTAGTAATTGTCTAGGTTTACAGTATGAGGCATGCAGTCCCTTTGAATCTAATCAGACAACAGTTGGTTACTCCCAAGATAAATGTGCCACTGTTGGAGATAGCTTGGGAAGCCAGTCATTGTGGTTTATAGGCATCTTAGTTAGGTTTCGATTGCTGTGATAAAAAGCATGAACAAAACCAAAAGCAACATGGGGAACAAAGAGTTTATTTCAGCTTACATCTTGAAGTCCCTCATGAACAGAAGAAACTCAAGGCAAGAAATTCAAACCTGGAGGCAGGAACTAAAGTGGAGTGCATGTGGGAAATAGTGCTGATTGGCTTGCTCTCCATGATTTTCTCAGCCTGCCTTCTTATACAACCAGGGATCACATGCCCAAGGGTGTCATAGCATACCGTGGGCTTGGCCCTCCCACATCAAATATTAATAAAAAAACACTGCACAGAGTTTCCTAGAGGCTAATGTGATGGTGGCATTTTTTAAATTGAGGTTCCTTCTTTCAAGATGACTCTTCACTCATGTCAGCTTGACAAAAACTAACCAGCATAGAATTGTCTACAGCTGGGTAGGACTTTCGTTTGATTTTACCCCTTAGCATCTTGTACCATAATACATTCTGATACTACAAGAACTATTCTACATGGAGGAGGCCTCTAGTTTGGGTCAGTTCAAGTCCTCCAAGTCCTGATTCCAAAATGTGTGATACCTTCAGCAACAGGGTATCACCTTCAAGTTCTTGGAGACAATGAAAGATTGGCAATAGCTTATATTGTTTGGGAGTCTTTTACAGTATTATTAACACTTCTAAGGGAAGTTTCCCATGCTTGGAAGTAGCGTTTCTGTCAGATAGTCTATAGCTATTAAGGGGAACATCATCACCTCACGTGAGGTAACTGTTTAAACTATCTATTTACCTACCTCTATCTATGTATCTGGTATGTATGTATGAATGTATGTATGCATGTATGTATGTTTCTATTATATATTTATTATCTATCCATGTCTGTCTATCTATCTATCTATCTATCCATCTATCTATCTCCTATCATATATCTATCACCTATAAATCAGCTATCTATATACTATCTATTTATCTACGTATCTATCTTCTCTGTACCTATTTATCTTTCTCTCATCTATTTCTAAGTAAACATAAAATGTGCTTCCCTATGTCCTTTTCAATATATTTAGTGTTATCTACTTTCCTTCCTCTCTTTCTATACTACCCTCCCTCTCTAGTTAAAGTAACTACCCACCTCCCATTTTTCCTGTTTCCCCTTCATCAGAGCTAGGATTCACAAATAAGAAATAAGCATGTAGTGTCTGTTGTTCTGAGTCTGGGTGACCTCACTCAGTATAATATTTTTCCAGTTTTATCCAGTTACCCAGAGATTTTATTTCTCTTTACAGTTGACAAGCATTCCATTGTATATATGTACCACAATTTCATTAACCTTTCATCAGTTGAAGGACATTTAGGTTCTTTCTATATTTTAGCTATTGTGAATAAAGCAGCAATGAACACAACTGATCATACATCTGTTGAGTCCTTTGGGACTATGCCAAGGAGTAGCATATAACTGGGCATATAGCCCAGCCTTTGGAGAATTTTCTACACTGATTTCTATAGTGGCTCTTTCAGTTTGCAATTCTACCAACAATGAGTATTTCCCTTTCCTCATGACCTTACCAACATTTGTTAATTGCTTTCTTGATCTTGGCCATTCTGACTAGGATAAGATGAAACTCCAGAATGCTTTTAATTCCCAGTTTCCTATTAATAAGGTTGTTCAATACTTTCAAGATATTTCCTAGCCATTTTATTTCTTCTTGTGAGTACTCTGTTATGCAAGATACCCTGGAGACCCTCTGCTGATCTCTGTAGGCACCAAGCACCCATGAAATGCATATCCATATATTCAGGCTAAACCCCTATGCACATGGAATAACTCTTGCTGGCTGCTTTACCCACTTGACATAAACTAGCATCATTTAGGAAGAGAGAACTTTGTTTCAGGAATTGCCTCCAACAGATTGGACTGTCTGTGGGGCATTTTCTTGATTGCTTACTGGTGTGGAAAGATAGGACTGGACTATGTAAGAAGTCAAGCTTATCAAGCCATGGGGAGTGACCTAGTAATTAGTGCTCCCTTGTGACACTTATTTCAGTTCCTGTCTCCAGATTCTTCCATGAGTTCCTGCCTGGACTTCCTTCAAGGATAGAATGTGTGATACAGAAGTGTAAGCTAAATAAATTGTTTTTCTCAAGTTGGTTTTAGTCATGATGTTTTACCACAGCAATAGAAACCTAATTTAGATAGAAGTTGGTAGTTGAGAGTGGGCCATTGTTGTGATGAGCTGACTGTGTTGTGTTTGGTGAGAACTGTGGAAGGGCTTTGGAGCCTTGGGCTGGAAAAGTTAGTTAGAGCTCAGAACTTAATGAGCTACTCTGTGGCAGCTTGAAAGGTAAGAATATTGGGAGAATACAGACAGGAGAAGCCTATCTTAGGAAAATTCAGAGGGAAGTATTTTATTGAGGTCTTTGAGTTGATTTACATGATTAATTATGTTTATTGCTTATTTATATTATACCATTCAATTTGATTGAGGTGGATCATATTTTTGACATATACTTCTATTTGATTTGCACGTATTTTATGACAGGTTTTGTATCTATGTTCCTTAGTGATATTAGCTTGAGGTTTCTTGCTTTCTCTTTTTTGTCTTTCTTGATCTGGTTTTAGTATTACAATAATATTCCTTCATAGAGGAGTTTGGAAGTGTTCTTTCTCTTTCCTTTTTTGAATTATTTTAGAAGTATTAGTTGTAGTTTTTTTAAAGAATTGATTTATTCTTTTAAATCCTTATTCTTTGTCTATGGGTGTATGTATACGCCTGAGTGTATGGATATGTATTTCATGGGTACTTGGTGCCTATAGAGATCAGCAGAGGGTCTCCAGGGCATCTTACACTAAAATCGCAGATGATTTTGAGCCTCCATGTGGGTGGTAGGTACTAAACTCTGGTTCTCTGCAAGAGCAGTAAGTGCTTTTAATACTGAACCACATTTCCAGAACTGGTTGGAGTTCTTCCTTAAAATTCTGGTAGAATTCTGGTGTTCATCCATTTGGATCTGGACTTTTTTTAAATCTAAAGTTTTCTATTACTATTTCAATCCTCTTTCTTGTTGCCAGTCTATTTGAGTTGTTAATCTATTCTCAGCTTAACTTTGGTAATTTGTATGAATCTAGAATCTAATCTATTTCTCTTAAATTCTCACTTAATAGAAAACAGATTTTTAAAAATATTTCCTTGTAGTGTCCTGAACATCTTTGGTGCCTGTTATAGTATCTCCTTGTTTACTTCTAAATCTTTTATTTTGGTCCCCTCTTTCTTTTCTTCCTTTCTTCCATCCCATCTTCCCTCCTTCCTTTCTTCCCTCCATATCTGCCTACTCTTCTCCTTCTTCCTCCTCCTCTCCCCCCTGCGTATTCTTCTTTGATAACTAGGCTGAGTTTAGATTTGCTAATCTCTATATAGGTTTCTTTATTTTTATTTGGTTAATTTATGCTGCGATGTTTATTATCCCTTCCTGTCCACTGCGTTCGGTTTTGATTTGCACCATTAAGTTATTTGTGTTCTTTCTGATTTTTTAGCGTAGGAGCTGAGAGCTACTTACACTTTACTGTATATTACTCTTTTTAATGAGTCTCAGAGGTTTGTTGCGTATGTTTGATTTTTATTTAACTGCAGAAATTTAAAGTTTTATTTCTTGATTTCCTCTTTAACTCATCTACTGTTTAGTAATGTTTTGTTTAGTTTCTGTGAGTTTGTTTAATTACTGGGTATGAGTGTGCTTTTGGTTTTAAGCTTTACCACAGTGTTTTCAGATAGGATACATAGAATTAAAGTTTTTTGACTTTGGTAACATTTGTGTCTCATTTTGTGGTCTATTTTAGAGATGCTTATATAGGATTCTGAGTGAGATATATGTTGTTTGGTGTTGAGTAGAATATTCCGTAGATATCTGTAAGGTCCTTCTAATGTATGATATTATTAATTCCAATGTTTCTGTTTGTTTGCTTGCTTGCTTGCTTGCTTGCTTTTTGCCTAGTTGACTTGTCTATTGGAGGAAGTGGGATATTGAAATCCCCCACTATTATTGAGTTGGAGTTAGTCTGTGTCTTTAAGTCCAATAGCGTGGTTTTTATGAAATTGTATGCTCCAGAGTTTTGTGCATATATGTTGAGAATTGTAATTTCTTCTGGGTTAATCTTTTCTTTATTTTAATGAAGTCTTCTGATTAATTTCATCTTATCTTCATTATCTCTTCTGATAAATTTTATTTTGAAGTCTACTTTGTCAGATATTAGATTATCAATATGTACTTCTTTTCTGTTCTCATTTGTTTGAATAGTTTTTCCTAAAGCCTTCATTTTAAGGTGGCACCTAACTTTGAAGGTGAGATAATTTTCTTGTAGACAACAGAAAAAATGGATTTTTGTTTTTTAATCCATTTAATTTATCTGTACACTTTTATTGGGAACTTAAGGCCATTAATATTTAAAGTTATTATTGAAAATGTATGATTTCTGTCATTTATTTTTTGTTTGTGATCTTAGTCCTATTTTGTGATTGAGTAGTTATAGCTTCATCTTTTTCTCTCTATAGTCTCATAATTATTCCTCTATTAAAAGTATTGCTTCTTGTAGTCTATGTAGGTTTGGTGGTTTGGTGGTCTTTTCTGTTATCGTGTTTGTATTATTGAAAATTCTTTCTTCAATTTATGTTAGGTAGGATATTTTTGCTATTTACAGAAGTATAGGTTGGTATCCATGGTCCTTTGGAACCTGTTCTAGGGTCTTCCGACTTTTAAAGTTTCCACTAAGAAGACAATTGTTTTTCCGATGTCTTTCCTTTGTATATGATTTATGTTTTTCTCTTGTAATTCTCAATGTCCTCTTTGTTCTGTATACTGTGTGTTTTAAGTATGCTATACCATAGAGACTGTCCTTTCTGGTCCTGTGCATTTGGTGTTGGGTGTGCTTCATTTTATCTGTATATACACATTTTCCTTCATTTTAGGAAACATTTCTTCTACAAACTCATTGAAGATGCTCTATGCCATTGGCCTGGAAGTCCCCATCTATAGGTATAATTAAATAGCTCAGTATTTTCATGCATATTTCTTGTGTTTTTCAAAGCTTTCATATTCTTGCTTATTTGACTTAAATCCAGTTCTTTTTCTTCAGGTCTTGATAGTCTGTCTTCTACTTCATCCATTCTATTGTAATGCTTTCCCTTGCATTTTCTAATAGAATTATTTTGTTTTTCAATCCCATCTACATTTAATCTTGACTTATCTTCAATATTCATCTCTTTACTGAACTTTGTTTTCAAATCCTCAATTGTCTTTGTCATTCTCACAGTTATTCTCAAAGTCTCAGCTGACTTCATGTAAGTTTTTTGAGGTGTTTGTGTCTTTAAACTCCCTAAAGTCTTTGATCATGCTTATGATTATTTTTAATTCCATATCCTGGTTTCTTCTAGTTAATTCTCATTGGAGAGTAGTTCTATAGACCAGTGAGGTTTTTTTTTTTTTTGCTTTTTTTTGAGGGTCATATCTTCATTTATTATTACTTATATTTGGGGGATGTGACCTAGATATGTGAACTTTTCCCCTTTGGTTATATGTCTGATACAATATTCTATCCTACTTTTGTTGAACAGAAGTTTGATTCTGACTTTTTGTTGTCTAAGCTTAGTTAATTTCAAATCATGTACAAATTATTGGTAGATTAAATTTAGATACTTCATGTTTATATTTCAATTGGAGAGCCAATGTAGTGATAAGCAAGAAAGCATGAGAATGCTTCTTCTGGCTGGGCCTTCCTGGGTCAGAGTGCAGGCTGTTAATACAGGTTGGATTGAAGGAATATGATGCTGACATGGCTGAAAAGGCTGGGATCTGGGGTACACAACCTGGCTGGGCTCTCAGAGTGTGAGCATAGTAGAGGCATACAGGGATCTGAAGCACTCACCAGATGGGGCTGGTGTGTGAGCTGCATGACTCCACTCATGCCTGAGAGTGTCAGGATGGCACAGGCAGGTGAAAGCTGAGGCATTTGCCATGCTCAGCTGATGTTCAGGTTGAGCGATTTGAGCTAGGCCTGCAAATATTGGGAAGGTACAATTGGGTGGATATCTGGCTCACTCACTGGGCTGAGATCATGTTCATTATGTTTGACCAGAGCAAGATCATCTGAGAATGTAGGGACAATGTGGGTGGGCATCAATCGGTCACACTCACTTTTCTGGGCTGGGATAAAAGCTGCATGACACCAGCTAGGCCCAGGAATATCCAGATGTTTTGGGCAAGTAGGGTTCTGGGTCATTCACAAGGATGGTATAGCTCACAAGCTGAAGGACCTCAACTAGGCCTCATAGTGTCAAGATGGTGTAGGTAGGCTGGGAGCTGGGTAACTTAGCTAAGACCTGGTGCTTAGCCTGTGTGACCCCATCTAGACCTTCAAGGGTAGACAGAGTGAAGATGGCCATTGTCAAGACTATAAGGTGAGCATGTAGGGTAAAATACATAAATATAAACAAAGTTGGAAGCTAAAACCTGTTACATAATCCCATTTATCCCCAAGGTGTGACATTCCCGTGATCTCATAAATCTTAGTGTTTCTTTGGCTATACTATGCTGGACTATGAGTCCCTTGGGACTATAAGATATCTGAGTCATATAATGGTTCAGAAAATTAATCATCCCTTCATGATATTTTTAAAGAACTCACTTTAATTAGTTTTTTTTAAAATTAGGGGCATTTAATTATGCATTTGCTGTTACTTTCTCTTATTATTTAAATCTAGAAGGCCCAGATTTCATTTAAATCTAGGTTGGGATCATCCTAGATTGTGGCCTGGGTAATAAGGTGACTTAGATGAACACAAGTGAAAAGGACTATGAGTGTATTACTTATGTTTCTGTTGCTATGATGAGACACCATGACCAGAAACAACCAGAAGGAAGATTTTATTTGGACTAATAGTTCAGAAGGATAAGTCTATCCTGTCATGGAGGATAACAGCAAGCAGAAGACATAGTGTTAGGAATAGAAAGCTGAGAGCACTCATCTTCAAATGCAAGCACTAAGCAGAGAGAGTCAACTGGAAGTGGCACAAGGTTCTAATTTCAGAGCCTTCCCTGAGTGAGACACTTATAAGCAAGGCCGGACCTAAACCACCCATAATAGTGACCCTAACTATAGACCATGTGTTCAAATGCCTGATAATATAGGGGATATTTCCATTCAAATCACCACAATGGATGGCTCTGAAACAAGCTACAGAATACAGAATTCCTAAAGTACAATCTAATGTGGGTGAAAACCTCCCACAGGAAGTTCATCTTAGATCCAAGCATTCATATAATCTTCCATATCATATGTATATATATAGTATATATACTAGCATTTCTCAAGATCAGTGTATAGAAGAGAGTGGCATATAGAACCCCAGGTATAAGTACACCTCCTGGTAGGAGGTGTTAAAGCCTCTATTACCATTACTATCAACTGTACACTGCTGCTCTTGTTGTCAGCCACTTGTGATACATTATGGTCATGGTCATAAGAGGCATGGAGGACAGTTGCTTTACTGGACAACCCTTAGTACAGGATGCTTACAAAAATGCTGCATGAATATTTTTGAAATAGCTTGGTATTCTTATTGCTGTACTCCTGACCTCATCAGGAGCCAGTGGTTGCTTTGGGAGACAGGTGAAAGAGTGTCCCAGTCAACATTCCTGGGGGGATGCCTGTAATTTCTAAAATCTCTAGAAGCAACTTTTCCTAAAGGATTGTTCATATTTCCATGATTGACAGGCCTCCTGTTGAGATTGACACGTATAGGGAAGGGGAATGGTTTGTCCTTATATTTTATTAGCCTATGGCTATATAATATTGCATGATGTAGATAGTTATTTGTTCATGGTCTCCCATGCAGCTCCAAATGTCATGCCTCCTACCAGGACCAGAGATAACTTAGATCTCACTTTTCTGACCAGTAACTAGTTTCCCAGTGTTCAGAGCTTGTTTGTGCAAGTTGCTGAGTGTGAGAGAGGGAGTCACATCCAAAGTCCTCTAAGTCTATCAGTATCTAACTCGCTGCCTAGAGGAACTAGAGGTTTTAGCCAAATGTCTTACTGCCTCACCTGCTCTGTCTGATGTTGGGATTTGTATAAGTCATTTACTGAGATGGGTGTGCTAGTTAAGGTAGTTGAGAAGACCATTGCTCACTGTCAGTAGTTCTTTATACTCAGGGCCAGTGAGATGGCTTAGTGGGTAAAGGGGCCTGATGCCAATCCCAATTGACCTAAGTTCAGTCCCTGGAACTCACACAGTGGAAGGAAAGAACCAACTCCCATTAGTAATTCTCTAACATTGATATATCTATACCATGGAGTATGCACCTCTCTTACAAATTAAACACTAAATAAATAAATAAATAAATAAATAAAATAACAAACTCTATATTCCAAATTATAATTGAAAAATGTTCCATGGAGCTATGCACTGTAAAATTTTGCCTTGCATTTACATTGTAGAATTCCTTAAAACTAGACTGGTAAGAGATCCACAAGATGCTTACAGCCTAAATGACTATTTTTATGCAGCTTCCTTGTATTGTTAATTGAATAAGAGAAATTTCAAATATTAAAGTACCTAGAATATTGAACAAATTGAAACGGTTTTAAATGATTTTGAAAGTTTTAAGGTAACATAAGAGACTTAACATTACTCAGAATTAAAATATTCTGGTAGTGTGGTAGGAGGTGGAGGAGCTGGAGTCCAATGAGTCCAGACACTCACTGTACAACCTCTACAAGCAGCACAGATTTAGTAAAGTCCTGAAAACACAAAGAGTAGTGGGTAGTTCACCACTAATGGCTGACAGAAATGCCCTTAAGCTGTCCTTTCTTGAGAATCAATCAATTGACAATTTCCTGAAAAAGGCCCATCTTCCCTATAGGACACATAATATTTAAAAAAAATAATGAATTTAGACATACATAGTCACTTGGGTTGATAGCCTTAACTTTACAAAGTGGTATATTTGTGGATAACCAACTTCTATCAGACATAGATTGGGTCATATTTCATAAACACTCATGTAGGCCTGTCTACCTAGGCCTTGTCAGTAGCCTGAACCCTGCCTTGGCCTTGTCCCTCTCTAGCAACTTTGCTTAGGTCAGGGGAAGGGCTTTTTACACATAGCAGGGACCAGCTCCCACAGCTCCAAGGAAGACCTGAAGGTTTCCTCTGGAAGGGCTTTTACTGGACCAAGGGAAACAGATGCTTAGTCTTGACTGGCCTTAACTGTCTCCGTGTTTAGTATCCATCACTGAGTACTGTTACCATGGCAGCACATTAAAAATGCAGAACAGGATAGGATATCTCCCATGAAGAGGCAGTGGAGGAGGGGGGAGTGAAGTAATGTGTCCAGCACATATATTGCAGGGATGTTGGAGTAAAAGAGATCCTTGAGGATGCCTAATCTACTCATCAGTCGTAAGGTTCCTCAGGTACCGCTACTAAGTCTAGCTTTTAAGATCTGCCTTCCTTGAAGGTTATGAAAAGCAGTAGCTTCATTCCTGTTACCTTGGCTTCCTCCAGGGAAAACCTTCCATTTCAAACCACAGTAGGAATGGACTGTTTTTCCCAGAGACATAATGTGTGACCTTTTTACATGTTTTGTTACAGTCTGTTTTGTTGACAATTTTAAAAGCCTGTTATGTCTGTATTTCTGTGTCTAAATCATCATCTCTCATTTGTATTATTTTCTATCTATCTATCTATCTATCTATCATCTATCTATCATCTATCTATCTATCTATCTATCTATCATCATCATCTATCATCTATCAATCTATCATCCATCTATATTCTATCATCTTCTATCGTATATCACCTATATGCAAACTACTATTATCTGTCTACCTGTTACTATCTAATATGTATAATATATCTATATAACATATATAGTGTTGTACATATATTTATTTATTGTCTGTTATTTGCCTATTTATGTTTATATTATTTATTTTCTCTTTCTCTCTACACACACCTGCCTTTCTTTTTTCCCCATAACCATATACCCAACACATACTATAATGACATCACTTTTGTTACAAGCTTGTTTTGCTCCATGTTTACTTTTATATCAGCGGGGACTTCTTGTCCCTGGGACTTTGGCCTTTGTTCTTGGGACCTGCCTTCCCAAGGTGAACTGTTCTTTCCCTAGGCTGCTTCATGTATTCTTCCCTGGCAGCCATGTGACTCATCTTCAGGATAACTTAGCTAGCACACCAGGGTAACCATTTTCTGAAGGCTCAGTCACAGGAAACCCCCAACACTCTCCAGGCACTGGAAAACCCAAAATTTAGCCTTTTACTTGGGCCAAAGAGAACTAGTTCTTCTTCTAAGGTACATAGCCTTGGTCAGGTGCTATCGCCCTCTCCAACCTTTCTGCAGACCCAGAACAGAAGTCTAGACATCTTTCAGTCCTTCCATTCACAAGTAAATGGATAGTTTTTATAACATTGTTTTTGTGATGTTATATTCAGTTTGAATGGCAATGATGTTTACCAGCCTGAGCTTGTCTGGGTCACCTGAGCATCTAAATTTTATCAGCACTTTGAGATCTACCAGAAATAGCTGACTGTTTGGGAAGTGTTTTTCTATGCGAATTCCTTCTGCTTCTTCCACAAATAGTCTGTATGGTTCTAAGCATAAAAGTGACAGACTCCTGGAATGTGGGCACTATCCCCAGGTAGCCTCCATGGTCTAGGCCAGGACTGCTGAGGAGACACTGGTATCTATCCTGGTCCAGCTAGAGTGGAGAAGGCTAGCACTGAGGACTCATTCCCTGTGAGTGTTCTCGAGAGAATCAGGATCACCCATAGAGTGTGTCTGAGAATGAGAGTGGAGAGTGAGACAAGAGTGTCACAGTGCCATCAGGGCAGGAAGTGATGTACTTGACTTCATTTTACCTAGATTCAGGTCTTCTTCTATTCTACTCATAAGAACAACACGAAAAATGTGAAAAAGAGAAAATCACAAGGCCAGCCCAGCAAAATCTCTGTTGAGTGATAAGATTTACCATAAGAATGCCTTGTGCTATATATACCGTTTTATCCAATTTCCTTACTGAAAATCTGTTGGTTTTAAAAAAATCAAAAACACGAATGGAAATTTATTTTAGAAATGCAAATCTGTATTTTTAACAGATGATTTACTTCCCCCTAATTAAAACAAGGATGTGATTGTGTCTGCTTTAAATGCCTCTATATTTAGCTTTCTAAATTTTTAATATCATGCCAGTTTTCCCCTAAGTTTAAAACAAAACACCATTTCTTTCTTGCACTAAAATAGCTTGATCTCTACTGTCTTGTGAGCTAGATGTTACAATTAAATTTATAGCATCTTCATAGTTTTCTTTGTATTTTTTCCCATAAGTGACTCACGGAAATGATAAAGAATATAGGACCTAAGGGTCCAATTTCTGCATGTGAGATTTCTCTAGCATGATAATTTCTCTCCATTGTTCTCTCAGCTTTAGGAGAATAGCATTATCTTCTTGAGTTTTTTTTCCCCTATACTAAATTTCAGCTTTCTAAATATTGGGATTTTACTCTAAAAATTCATGTAAAGAATTACCTATGAGAATTTAAAAAAAATAATTATTTTTATTAATCTTTAAGGATTTCATACAATGTATTTTGATCATATTCATCCATTAACCCATCCCAGATCAACTCCTGAATCCCACCCTCCAACTACCTATTTTATTTTTTAAATTTAATCATCCACTGACTCTGGTTTGCTATGTCCATATATATATGTGTGGGGGGCCATCTGCTGGAGTGTAGTAGACCTACCAGGAGCCACACCCTTAAAAATTAACTCTCCTTCCCACAGAAGCCAACAGCTATCAAAAGCTTCTCTGTTAGAGGTGGGGGAGGGCTTATGAGCCCCTACTTTTTAGGCTAGAATGTTGGTTGGTTTGATTTTGTACAGGTCTTATGCAGATGACCACAGCTCTTCTAACTCTGTGTGAGCAGTGGCCAAATCATGTCCGAAAGACACTGTATTGTTCTGGTGGTATGGAGGAAGTGTGTACAGGGTCAGAGGGTCTGGAGACTTTTACTCTGTCCAGGCTTGGTACTCATGAAGTGGGGGAAGAGAGGCAGGAGCCACGAGTTTCCAGGCCTCTTACCTGTCTGGTCTGGGTATTGATGGTGTAGTGGAAGTGTGAGTTAGGGTAAGCAGGTCTGGTGATTCCTTACCTTCCCAAACCAGATGGAGAGGGCTCAGGGGTCTTGAATTTTTTTTAAATTTCCATTTCCCCTATCTTTCTTCAGAATAAAATTTCCTCTGAGAAACTGTCAACATTGATCATTTACAGTCAATATATGTATGTCTCTCTGAGTATATATTGTTTCAAAATACTGAAAATGAGAACCATTCTGTATGCTGTTCTGTACTTTATTTTATTAAAATTTAGTAATGCAGCTCAAGAACCATCCCTGTGAGCATGCATGTAATTTGCCCACTCTTTAGAGGTTTACTGTATTCCACTGTGGTAGGTCAACAGGAATGCATTTCCTAGTGTCTTACTGCACTTGTGTACATGACATTGGGACACACATACATCTCTAGAATACTGATGGAGAAGCAAAATTGCTAGCATTTAGTTTTTAGTTACTTATTCATTTTGTTGCTTCCAGGTTGCCCAGCAAATGACTGTCTCATGCTCCTCACCGCGTGACATAACAGGATACTTTCAGCAAAACTATGAATTTTAAATATTTATTTTTAAAAAAGATTTATTTCTTTTATGTATAAACTTTTAATTTTCTTCTAATTTGGTGTTGAAATCTATCTGGGAGAGATTATTTGTAGTTACCCAGCCTCAGTGTACAAGTGCTGTCTGTAATGGACCTCATGAAGACATTCTAGACAAGCTTTCGGATTGATGCTGTGTCAAACAATTTATTAAAAATAATTATATGATAAGTTATATTTTAGAGTAAATGGTTATATTTTGTCCTAACAGGACTGCTATCTTAGTGAACTTACTATTCATTCCAAGTCTGGAATTTGCTTTTCTTCTTTTAAAATTTTCAAAAACATTCACCTCCAAAGAAACAGACAAAAATAATCTTTTTATGAAGAATTGTGTGTTGTGAAGATTCCCTCAGTTCTACACCCATTCAATACATCCTATGTCTCTTACCACACAGATCTGACTAACAAGACACACACCACAGCCTTCCCAAGACTTTCCCCTAAAGCTTGCGCTAGTCGGCTTTCAGTCACCTGGTCCAGTCAGTTTGGAGTTCTTCCCCAACCCCCAAGGCATGTCAGCACAGCTGTGCTTTTCTCCAGAACACAGAAACTGGAGAAAATAGTCTTAAATATTCAGATCTCAACATTTTTTAAAAAGAGAGAAAGGAAGATAAAAAGCCGTGAGGTGTAAAGGTCATTAAAGCTCATTAAAGAAAAGTACTTCATCTTCATTCAAAGCTTTCCAACCAGGAGAAAATATCCATCACATTCTGTAATTACAGCGAGGCCTAATGGGACATTGAAATTCATGATGCACTCCAAGGAGACTTCAGTTACATATTTCATGCTCTCAAAATTAGGAATAATCTTTGCAAAGTATTGATGAGGGGTTAGGAAGGAGCCACTCAAAACTAGAGGTAAGAAGGAACAAATAATAGTAAGCTGTGTTACAAGACCCATAATAAAACATTAAGATAGGAGGAAAATTTAAATAAAATTCAAAAGCAAGGAAAATGGCAAATTTTGTAAATAGAAACTGAGAACCATGATGTGAAAGACCGTGAAAGTACTAGATTGTAGAATATAAATGTATACACTGTGTATGACAATAAATAAAAGACAATGGTGATAGACACGAGATATAATACTGCCTCTGGCAAGACAGAAGCCTGTGTATACACTTACCACTTATGTTTTATCACCTGCTCTCTACTTGGTGGAGAATTTTCTACAATATAAGTTGACCATTGTCACCACCCCAAGCCATCCCAGATCTATCCTCCTTCCTTATTCACCCAACTTTATGCCCTCCTATTTTTTTTTTAAAGGGAGTCTAATTTGTGCTGATCATATAGGCTTGGGAGCATGGCCTTACTCTGGAGCATGGTTGATCTACCAGAAGCTACACCCTTAAAGGAAGCAGGCTCTTCTCCCAACAATTCTCAACTGCCAATAGCTCTTCATCTAGGAGGAGGACTTCATGCCCACCCTGCCTCCATGTGAGATTGATTCTGTCTGGCTTGAGTTCTCACAGGTCTTTGTATGCTGTCAAAAACATAAGGAGTTCATATGTGCAACTTCCCTGCTGTTTGCAGAAGCAGTTTCCTTGTAGTCAACCCCCTACATCAGGCTCTTACAGCCTTTCTATCACCTCTTCAGCAATGATCCTGGAACCTTGGCAGAGGGGATATGACAAAGAAATTACATTTAGGGCTGAAAATTTCAGTCATTCACCTTCTGCACCAGTTGTGGGTCTCTGTGTCGATTATCACATACTACAAACAGAAGCTTCTCTCCCTGAAGAGGATCAAGAAGTGTACTAATCTATAGGTGTAATAATAGGTCATCAGGAGTTGATTTAATACTGTTCCCATTTAGTAGAAAACTAATAATAAGTTCTCCACTAGGTTCTGTGACCTTTCTAGCTATAGGTTCTCGGCCAGTTTTGTGGAATGGGACTCAAATCTAGTAAGAAAGTAGTTAGTTGTTTCCATGAAGTTTCTGCCACTATTTCACCAGTGGGTGTGTCTTTCCAGGCTGGTCTTGTAGCTGACAATTGGGTAGGATTGGTGATGACTCTTCTCCTCCAGAAGAATGCAAAGCACATGCCAGAACTGTGAAACCTGGGTAGTAGGGATGAAGTTTCCCGGTGCAGCTTGATTTCTCATGTTCTGACTTGAGTATATGGCATTCTCAGAAGCGGGGTTTACTGTCCTTGACATAATTTAATAGTAATGTAAGTTGTCATTCATTATCCATAGAAAAACTATTATCAAACAGAGAGGGTTTTAAACACTATGCATGTTTGATTCAGTCTCTTAGATTATTTTATCATTATCCTAAGAACAGGCATGTTCATATTGAAATTCATAAAAATATAAACTTACCCTATGGAAAAGTGAGACAATTATACATCAATCACCAGACAGGCCCAAGGATCGGGGCATTAGCTACACCCATCAGCCCTTGGAGAACAAGGAGAGGCAAAGGGGACTTTAGGGCTGGTAGATCTGCTATTTACTATGTAGACCAGGTTGGTCTGAAACTCACAGAGATTCTCCTGCCTCTGCCTAGGATTAAATAATCTTTTTCAGTGAAGTGGTGTGTGTGTGTGTGTGTGTGTGTGTGTGTGTGTCTTTGTGGCAGATGCCAAGAAGCTCAGGAATACACTGGTCCTACTTTCCTAAAGAAAGATAAGCTTCCAAGACTCTGAAACAACACTAAATTTGTTGTCTTATTTTTGTGATTGTCTTATGCTCTGAATGAAGAAATATGGGGCCTTGAGGGTCCTAGGCTTCAGCAGGTGGTGAATTATTGAATTGAATTGAGGGTACATGCAGAAAAACTAATGATTCCAAATAAAGTACTCTAAGATTCAGAATTTCCCAAAAAGTAGATTGCCACAAAAAAGTGAAAAAAAAAAAAGTCCAAGAAACAAAACTGTGGGAGGCAGCCTGCCATGGGAAGAGGAAGTTAGTTCATGTGACGGTGTGAGGAGCCACTGAGAAGAAAACTGCAAGCATAGGGAGTCCTGAGAGGGCTGATGTGAGCAGGTCAGTGGAGGACCTCAGGGTGCAACAGAAGGTGAGGAAGAGAGAAGTTGGCCATGCTTATTCAGTGGGGCAGTAAGGGAGAGCGGGCATCTTATTCCCAGCAAGCCTGTGCACAAGCTTGACTTGCAACATCCTCTGAGCTCCTCCTCCTCCACTCCTCACAGGGCCATTTCTACTTTAAGCTCAGAACCAACTGTCTCCCTGATGTCAAATACACAGCTTTCCCCTACTTCAGGGAACACACTCCAAGGCCCTGGAAGGTATTCAGGACAGGAGGGTCAGAGTCACAGAACATCAGTGCTGTATTAGGTCATGTGAGTCAATCCACAGCCCCACCCCCCAAGCCTACACATATCTTCTCATATCATGTATCTTCCAGTACTTGGACAGCAAGCCTACTCTATTCAGTTAGTCTGGTGGTTGGATGACTTCTTTTAACAGGGAAGAAAACCCTGACTCCTAATGGTCCTCCCTTCAATGTTGCCTTTATCTATGGAACCTGCCTTAATAGTTTCAACTTCAGAAGATTACCACTCACAGCTAGCCTTTTCTGTCTTCATCTTAAGATAGGTGGGTAGGGCTAGAGAGTTATTGCTTGCTTCTTTTCAATCATCACGGGAGGAGAAATTTTAAAAATAATTCTGTCCATCATAAAGAAGAAATTTTCTGGAAGAAAATCATGTGTGCCATCTAACTTATTGAAGTGCACTTTTTTTTTTTAATTTGACCACGTATTAAGCAATGCACTTCTTGTTCCTGGAGATGCCTCCTGCCACAGGGAGTTTAGAGGGGCAGAGATGGCTGTTTCTTCTTATCCTCCACCACTTTGGTGCTAGTACTGACTATTCCACGATTCTGTGCGTGTGTGTGTGTGTGTATGCATATGCATTTGTGTCTCTCTGTTTGTGTGTATATGTTTGGGTGTTTTGTGTATGTGTTTGTGTGTGTATATGTGTTTGTGTGTGCATGTTTTTCCATGGAGTGCTGAGTGCCTATGCATGCTCCACAAAAAAAAAAAAGACCAAGCAAACCAAAAAATATAAAAAACTGTGTGAGAGACTTGTTGGTTTGAGCCGTGTGCCGGTAAGTCAGTCAGCAGGTGTGGAAATAAGGCTAGGTATGGGAACCCAGGTGAAAATACCTTTTGGGGTGAGTGGAAAGCCCAGGCAGGGCCTCAGAGATTAAGTCAGGAATTTGGATGTGTTTTTGATCTTCTGGAAACCAGTCAGAAGGATTTTTATTTATTTATTTATTTTCATATGTCAATGTCATCTTAGTACTCTGTAGATGGGCACCAGGGCAGCTAGTGTTCAGTCATGGAGGATTCTAGCTGTCTAATCAGGATGGCAGGGGCTGGATGACATGGCACACTCCTCTCAGATCTGAGGAAGTTGCTAAGGGGGTTCTGACTGGAGAAGAATGGGTGTGGTATTCACATCTGGTGTGGCTACCTTTGGAGTGGGCAAGAAATGGACTAGAGTGTAACTGTGAAGGGCCAACAGGATTCTATTTGACAAATGGAAAGCCAGGCTTGAGTGATGTCAATACCCTTTATTTGAACCTTTGTTTGCTGCCCATCAGTTATTCTGTTTTTTTAAAAAATAGATTTTAATTATATTTTTATGTTGATTACGTTTTCCTCTCCCTAAACTCTTCCCTGATCAACCCCCTTTCTCTCTCTCACAAATCTACATCCTCCTCTCTTTCCCATTAGAAAGCAGACATCTAAATAAAAAATAGATAAGATTAAAGAAAAACAAACAAACCAGAGCAAGACAAAACAAAGAAAAGAAGTCAAAGAAGAAGCACAGAAAGCACATATAAACTGAGAGACACATTCAAGCACACAGAAATCCCCCCCCCACATACACAAAGCCCACACACAATCAGAAACCACCAAAATGCTATTAGGACTTTTTTGTATGGGTCATCCACTGCATGGGGCCTATCTTTTTTCTGTTGTTGTTGTTATTTTATTTATTTACACTTCCAATGTTATCCCCTTTCCTGGTTTCCCCTCCCAAAATCCCCTTTCCCCTTCCACTTCCCCTTCTATGAATGTGTTCCCCCCCCCCCCCCCCCCTCACACCCCTAGAATTCCCCTTCACTGGCGTATCAAGCCTTCACAGGACCAAGGACCTTCCCTCTCATTAATGCCAGATAAGGCCATCCTCTGTTACATATGCATCTGGAGCCATGGGTCCCTCCATGTGTCCTCTTTGGTTGGCACTTTTGTCCCTGGGAGATTTGAGGGGTCTGTTTGGTTGATATTGTTGTTCTTCCTATGGGGTTGCAAACCTCTTCAGCTCCTTCAGTCCTTCCCCTAATGTCTCCATTGGGGACCCTGTGCTAAGTCCAATGCACAGCATCCACATCTGTATTGGTAAGACTCTCTGGCAGAGCCTCTCAGGAGACAGCTATATCAGGCTCCTGTCAGCAAGTACTTCTTGGCATCAGCAATAACATCTTAGTTTGGCATCCACATATGGGATGGATCCCCAGGAAGGGCAATGTCTGGATGGCTTTTCCTTCACTCTCTACTCCACTCTTTGTCCTTGTATTTCCTGTAGACAGGAGCAATTCTGGTTTAAAATTTTTGAGATGGATGAGTGGCCCCATCCCTCAACCAGGGGCCATAACCTCTGGATATGGTCTCTACAGGTTCTCTCTCCCCTTTGTTGGGTATTTTAGTTAATGTCATCCCTACTGAGTCATGAAAGCCTCTTGCTCTCCTGAAATCTGGGACTTTCTGGTGGCTACCCCGCCCCCAATTCCCCATTCCTCAATGCTACACACCTCTGTTCAATTTCCTGACCCTCTGTACATCTCCCCTGTCTCTTTCCATACCTGATCCTACCCCCTTTTTATACCCCCTCCTCTCTTCCTCCCAAGTTCCTTTCACTCTCAACCTCCCATAATTATTTGTTCCTGCTTCTAAGTAGGACTAAAGCAGCCACACTGTGGTCTTCCTTCTTCTTGAGCTTCATATGGTCTGTGAGGTGTATCCTGGGTATTCCAAGCTTTTTGCCTAATATCCATTTATCAGTGAGTACATACCATGTGTGTTCCTTTGTGGTTTGATTACGTCACTCATGATGATATTTTCTAGTTTCATCCATTTTCCTGTGAATTTCATGAAGTCATTGTTTTTAAGAGCTGAGTAGTACTCCATTGTGTAAGGTATAGAAGAGAGCTAAGATTCCCAACTCAAAGGGTTAGTAAACATCTTCAACAAAATTATAGAAGAAAACTTCCCTAAGGAAAGAGATGCCCATAAACATACAAGAAGCCTACAGTACCCCAAATAGATTAGACCAGAAAAGAAATTTCTCTTGTCACATAATAATCAAAGCACCAAATGCACAAAACAAGGAAAGAATATTAAAAGGAGTAAGGGAAAAAAGATCAAGTAACATATAAAGGCAGACTTATCAGAATTACACTAGACTTCCCAACAGAGACTATAAAAGCCAGAAGATCCTGGGCAAATGTCATTCTGACTGGTATAAGATGAAATCTAAAAGTTTTGATTTGTATTTTTCTGATAACTAAGGATGTTGAACATCTAAGTAATTCTCAGTCTGTGATGGCTATTCTTGGTTGTCAACTTGACTACATCTAGAACTAACTAAAACCCAATTGGTTGGGCACACCTGTGTGGGAGTTTTTCTTCATTAAATTATTTGAAGTGGGAAGACCCACTTCTATTCTGGCTCTTTTATATGGGAAGATACACCTTGAATTCAGGCCACAGGTTCTGCTGGCAGCCTATATAAAGGATGTGAAAGAAGGAAACTTACTCTCTTTCTTTGCCTGCTTGCTCTAGCTTTCAGTAGCAGGTCCACTCTTTCACCAGCATTAGAGCCTACTTCTTCTGGATTCCAGTGCATATTGAACAACAGCTGAGACATCCAACCTTGTAGACACACACACACACATTCGATGTACATATTTATATATCTATAACCCTATCTATCTATCTATCTATCTATCTATCTATCTATCTATCTATCTATCTATCTCCATATATTCATTCTATAATTTCTGTTCCTCTAGAAAACTCTAATATTGAGTTTGGCTCTAGGGTGGTATATTTTTAACATTCTTTGTTTATATCTGTAACAAATTTTTAAATTGAGTTATTTATTTTTTCTTGTTTAACTTTATTTTTAGTTCTTTATATATTTTAGATATTACCCCTCTTTTGGGTGTGTAGTTGATACAGTCTTTCTCATTTTGTACCCTCCCTTTTGTCTGAATGATGGCGTTATTTGCCACACAAAAGGTTTTCAGTTTCTTGAGACCTCAGTTATTAATTATTTCTCTTAGTGCCTATGGTATCAGTGTTCTGTTCAGAAAGCTTTTTCATTGCCAATGACTTCAATACCATTCTCCAGTTTCTCTTCTATTAGTTTTGGTGTATCTGATTTTATATCGAGGTTTTGGAGTTGTATTTTGTGTGGAGTGATACATACGGATGCAATTACATTCTTCCATGGCAGTCATCCAGCATGCCCAGCATTCTTTAAGATGATGCCTTTCCTCAGTGTGTTTTTTGGCTTTTTTATAAAGAAAAAAATCAGGTACCCATAAGTGTGTGACGTATGTCTGTGTATTCCATTTGATTCTAGTGATCAACGTGTTGGTTTTATGTGATTACCAAGCTGTTTTCTTATCATACAGTTCTGTAGTACGACTTGAAGTCTGGGATTGTGACACTGCAGCAGTTCTTTTATATTTAGGATTGGATTAGCTATCCCAAGATTTTTTGTGTTTCCTTATGAAGCCAAAATTGTCCTTTCAATTCTGTGAAGAATTGTGTTAAAATTTTTATGGGGATTGTATCTAATCTATGCAGATTGCTTCTGGTAGGATAGCCATTTTTCATTATACTATTATACTAATTAATCGTCATACTAATTCATACTAATTAAGATCTTTCCATATCCTGATAGCTTCTTCAATTTCTTTCTTTATCATTATAAAGTTTTGCAGACCGGGAGGGGGATAAAGACTGGACTGTAAAAAAGGATTAAAGAATAAAAAAAATTGTTATACAAGTCTTTTACTTGCTTTGTTAGAGTTAGTCCAAGAGATTTTACCTTCTTTGAGACTACTGTGAAAGGTGCTGTTTCACTCATTTCTTTCTCAGTCCACTTGTCATTTGTATATAGGAAGGCTATTAACATTTGGATGTTAATTTTTATCTAGCTACTTTGGTAAAAGTGTTTATCAGCTGTATGAGTTTACTGGTGGAATTTTAAAGGTCATTTATGTATACTGTCATCATCTGCAAATAAAAATAATTTGACTTCTTCCTTTCCTATTATTATTCTCTTGATCTCCTTCAGTTGTCTTGCTGATCTATCTAGGGCTTTAAGTGCCATACAGAACAGTGTGGAGAGAGTGGACAATCTGGTCGTAGAACTGATTTTAGTAGAAATATTTTGAGTTTCTCTCCACTTAAATTGATATTGGCTATTGGGTAGATGTAAATCATCTGTGTTATGTTAGAGGTAGGTATGTTCCTTATATCCATAGTGTCTCCAGGACTTTTAACATGAAGAGGGGTTGGCCTCTAATGAGGTGATCTGTATCTAATGATATGATTATGTGGCTTTTGTCTTTCAGTCTGCTTATGTGGTGGATTACATTTACTGTATGTTGAACCATCTTTTTTATCTCTGGGAATGAAGCCTACCTGAAGATAGTGGGTGATCTTTTTCACTTGTATTCAGTTTGCAAGGTTTTTTGTTTGTTTGTTTGTTGTTTGTTCTTTTTTTGAGTTTTTTTTGCATCTATGTTCATGAGGGAAATGAGTCTATAAATCACTTTCTTTGTTAGGTCTTTGTGTGGTTTAGATACCAGGGCACTTCTGGCTTGATAAGAAGAATGAAACAATATTCTTTGTGCTTTTATTTTGTGGAATAAGTTGAGAAGTGTTGGTGTTACTTCTTCTTTGAACATCTGGATGAATGCTTCACTGAATTCTTGGTTTTGATTGTCTTTTAATTTCTCTTTCTAGTTTATCAGGGGTTAAAAGTCTGTTTAGATTGCTTATCTGATCCTGATTTAATTTTGATAGGTGGTATATATGAAGAAAATTATCTCATTAGCTGTTATTAAAGTGGAAAATGTCTCTAAAGTATGGGCCACTATTGGCTTGGTAATGTGAGGTTTTTTTTTCCTTTCTTCAGAATATGTCTTCTCTCCCACTAGGAATCTTCTTCTGTGTAAAAAATTATGTTAGTTAAGCTTGCATGCCCAGTATTAATTTATGACATCAGGTTGATCAGATGGCTGTGACTAGGAGTGCACAGACAGAAAGTGGGCTGTCAGACCACCATGCAAGGTGGATAGATGCTCCGTAGGACAGAGGTAGATCCTCCACATGTGCTAGATGCTCTCTATACACTATTACTGGGGTAGTTGTTTCACACATGCAGGGTTGATCCTCCAACCAACCACAAGATGTAAACCTTCCACACTTGTGTGAGGTAAATCCTCTATAAGGTAAAGAATGGAATTCTCCTGAGGTATTTTCCACTCCTAAATAATTATACATCTTAGACCTCGGGGGAGTTCTGTTTTGATCTCCATCTTGAAATGCAACCTGAGAAGGTGGTGGCAGGGGTGGCAGGCCAAAATCCCCATACACTTTTCAGTCTCCTCAATCAAGCTCCCAACTGGCCACTTCCCTCACTGAGTCTTTCTTTTTGCATGGAAAACAGTTTTAATATTTTAAGCACTCTTTGTGAATTTATGAATCATAATCAGACCTCACACTCCTTTCAGATCCTGAACTTTTAAGTTTTAAAGACATCATGGTGAAAAATAAAACTTTCTACTCTAAAAAATTCCAGTGCTGACTAAGGGTCATATAAAGCTTATATCAAGACAAGATTAAACGTGGTGTTTATATACCCAGGGCTGCCATAACCATCTAGAGGCCAGGCACCTTGTCCTTCTGAACTAGTTGGATATGACCTATGCCAGGATAGCTGGGCAGTAGAACTGGAACCCTTCTAAATGCAGTGATGTTAGAAAACATCTACTTTTCACTATAGCAGGAAACTTCCACTGTAATTAGCCTGTAGGGACCTGGCTGAGTCATGTGATCTTGGAGGTAGGATAGAAAGGCAAGGCTTTACATTTTGGACTTTGGTCTCCTCTTCTGAATTTAAACTCTGGCTTGTGTTCTTGTTGGGATTTTCTCTGCTGCTGTTTCGTTGTCAGGGTCTCCTTCATACTTCCGTGTGGTTTGGACCCCATCGGCATGCTCTACTAGTACTCAGTACTCACTGTACACCCAGCAGCTCATGAGGACCTCTGTGTGGATGTTTCAGGCTCTTCAGCAGCTGTCTCTGTTCTCCTTCTGCCTGTTCCATGACCAAAGCATCTCCAGATGTTGGCCAGCCCAGCCTCACCATTCACAGGCACCTTGGATGGAGACACCTTCCACTTTTCCTCCTTCATGACCAGTTAATTGCTAAACCTCAGCAGGGCCATTCCAAAGGTATATGGGTGTTTGGCCCTCTGAGGACTCCTTGCTCTCAAAACTTTGCTCTTGCATCTTGAAATTCTGAACAGGGTTTGAACATGAGCCTCACGTGCCTCTAAGCTGCTGGCCGTGCCTGGGCCATCCCAGCTTTGTCTGTGATTTCAGAAGTAATTGTTATTGTGCCTCCCACCACTCACTATACATAGAGCACCTGGAGGGTGATAAACAGGTGATAAACAGGAAGTAGCTTCATCCTAGACTAGATGTAAGGGTAACTGTGCTACCTTACCACAATATCAGCTCCCCACGCTCCCCCATGCTCCAGCACTTGCTGTCCCATGAAGTCCCATGGATACAACTTATTCAGTCTAGGTGGTCCTTACCCCACTTATACAAATGTTCTGCTAACTCCTTTCCATCACTGCCCTTTCCAGGTGTTTCACGAAGGCATCAATAATAAGTACCATTAAGTAACTAACCATGCTGTCTAATGTTTCACTTCTAGAGGGTCACACTTCCAGCTAGAAGCAAGCATAGTGAGGATCTCTGTGGTAATAGAGTGAGGAAAAGCATCTCAGAGCTTTCTGTCAAACAGGGGTGAAGGAAATATACACTGAATGATTAACGCTTGAATATTCTGTTAAAGAATGAACCTGACTCCAGTACTGCTATTGTCCTGATAGGCATTGGGCCACTGATTTGTTGGCCTTGTTGTCTTTCTTGATCTAGGGAAGGAGTGAGCATTGTTCCGATGTCTAGTCTCTTGCCCAGCCTCCTCCCCAGATACTTTTCATTATTTGGGCTTTAGTTGACTTGCTTACATCATAAAGAGGAACCAGATGGTTCTCCAGTCTTCTGTGATGGGCACATTATATGATTCTATTTTTGTCACATGCCTTTAGGAAATAAAACTATAGTGTAAATAATGAAAATAAAAGAGAATGTTCCATGTGAAAGTGCCTTGGGCAATCTTTTTCTGCTCAGGAATAATTCAATTTCCATCTGCATGAAATTGGGCCTTTCTGATTCCAAATACCACAAAGCGTGTACTTCTTTCCCTTGAAGTTTAAGAAGGGACCTTACACACGAGGAGCTTGAAGTTTGAAGCCTCTTTAATTTTTCCCTCCTATGTAGAAGTGCCTAGATACTGTGTGAGTTAAAATTCACAAGGAACAAAATGCAGTATCCAGCTTTGAGAGCACACCACAGGGGATAGAGGTAGCAGTCACAGACATTCTGACAATTCCTGAGTCAAATTTTACTTATAAGTTTGTTATGGAATTTTTTTTTCAGACTGAACCAGAGAACATTTTATTGTTCTTAATATTTTGCTGTGTTCTGCCACAGCCTCTTAACTTTAAAAACTCTGTTCTTGAAATATATATGATCATTAAACTGCAGGTACTTAAGGTATAAAATGTGTAAGTTTGAAATCTGCAGATTTGTAGAGCCACCATCCTACTCTGAGGTTAATATGATTGACATGACAGCATGATTGACAGGAGTGTTCTTTTTTACCCAGACAGCTCTTCCTGCCCATGTACCCATCCCTGCCCAGAGGGAATGTACTCTACCTTGTAAAAACTGTAGATTAGTTGCTTAAGTGTTATATAATGAAACTTTTGAAATTTTGGTTTTGACTTTATAGTTTAATTATAGTATTTCATCATTCTGGTTTCTCCCTTTAATATGTCCTTGTTTTGTTTCTAATGTGAGCATATTTTGAATTTTTGAGTGTTGTTTTTTTTTGTATCAGTTGCTCATTCTTTTGTACTTTTAAATGGCATTCCATTTTGTGAGTATACAGTGCTGTATTTATCCATCTCATTTGGTTGAAAAATAACTAGAATCTTTTTATTTGGGTTTATTTCATGCAGGAATAGACTAGTAAATCTCTTTGGGCCATTTTAGTGCTTGGATGCTCACATAAAGTATTTAGGTACTAGTCCCTTTTTCATTTGTCACTTTTAATATTCTTTCTTTGTTCTATAGATTTTTTTGTTTTGATTATTATATGATGGGAGGATTTTCTCTGCTGGTACAGTCTAATTAGTGTTCTCTACGCTTCTTATATGTTTATAGGCAACACTTTCCTTAGATTGGGAAGGCTTTCTTCTATGATTTTGTCTAAAATATTTTATAGTCCTTGGGTCTGAGTCTCTTTATCTTCCTCTATTCCTTTTATTCTTAGATTAGGTCTTTTCATAGTATCCCAGATTTCCTGGGTGTTTTATGTCAGAAGATTTTTAGATTTAACATTTTCTTTGACTGATGTATCAGTTTCTTCTATTGAATTTTCTATGCCTGAGATTCTCTCTTCCATGTCTTGTATTCTGTTGGTGATGCTTGCATCTGTTGCTCCTGTTCTCTTCCCTAGGTTTTCCATAACCATGATTCCCTTAGTTTGTGTTTTCTTTATTACTTCTATTTCCATTTTCAGGTCTTAAACAGTTTTATTTATTTCCTTCACCTATTTTATTTTTTTTGTTCTTGTATTTCTTCGAGGGATTTGTTTCCTCTTTTAAGGCCTTTACCTGTTTTATTGTATTTTCCTGTATTTATTTAAAAATTTATTCATTTCTTCTTTAGGCCTCTATTATTTTTAAAAGCTTGGATTCAAGGTCATTTTCTTGTGCTTCAGTTGTGTTAGGATATCCAGGGGTTGCTGTAGTGGGGCAGCTGTGTTCTGTATGTATTATACTGCCCTGGCTTTTATTGATTGTGTTCTTTCACAGGCCATTAGTCACCTGGATGGAAATAGTCCCTGGATGTTCCTGTTATAGTAGGAATTGGTAAGGGGCCTAACCTGGATGGATTCTGGTATGGCAGGTTCTGGATCAGCAGGTATGATGAAAGTGGGTGGAGAGGTGGTAGGAGAATGGGGGTCCAGCAGGGATAGCAGGGTGCTCAGGACAAATAGAGTTGCCCCAGAGATGTCAGGGCAGGGCAGATGGGTACAAGAAGGGAATCTTACCTGTATGGTTCTGGATCAGCAGGTCTAATGAAAGTGGGCAGAGAGGAGGCAGAACAATGAAGGTCTAACAGAGATATCAGACTGCTCCAGGAGAATCAACTGCTGGGTATAATGACCCACACTTTTCATCCTATTCAGGAAGATGCAGAGGCAGGTGGACTGCATCTGTTCTTTTGAACTAGTATCAGAGCATGAAATGATTGGTCAAATTCTAAGTATGTCATTAGTTTTTTAAAGAGTTTGTGCCATACACAAACTGACAATTTTAAGGTATTTGCCAAATGGTGTCTTTCATTCCTATCAGTAGTGGATGAGAATTTTCATTTTTGTGCATTTTAAATATTTTCCATACGTTTGATTATAGTCATGAATTTCATTTTAACATATACTTTTTTTATTACTGTTAAACACATGCAATACAAAATATTTTAAGTACCGCAGATCAACAGCATTATAGACAGCCACACTGCTGAGCAATCGTCAGTTCTATCTCCTAAACAGTTTGCGTCTTGCAAAGCAAATGCTGTGCCAATTAACATTAACAGTGACAACTATGCTGATACTACCCCTAGCTCAATTAGAAACCCATCCTTTTACTTGCTTTGTGTGTGTGTCCGTTGGGGGTGGGGTGCTGCACATGTGCATGGAGGCCAGATTGACTCAGGCAGGTATCTTTCTCAATATTTCTTCACCTTAGGGTTTTGTTTTGAGGCTACATCTTCAGTGAGATCTGGGGTTGACTGTCTTGACTAGACTGGCTAACCAGTGATCTCTGGGGCTCTGCTATCTTCTTCATCTCAGAACTGAGATTACAGACTACACTGCCATAAAAGCTTAAATATGGGTACTGGGGCTCGAACTCATGTCCTTATACTTGCATCATAAACATATCACCAGCTGAACGATCTAGCTCCCACTCTATGAATATAAGGATCTGCTTTAGGAGCTCACATGGGCTGAGTTGGATAGAATTTACTATTTTGTGGCTGGAATTTTACTTTTTCCAGAAGTTTATCCATGTTTCAGCATGTATCTGGACTTTTTTTCCTTTTCAAGCAGATAACATTCTATTTTGTAGATGTTAATGGATTGGATTAGTTCTCATTTTGTTTGTTTTAAGCAGTGTTTCTATGAGTGCAGATGTAGAACTGTTTATTTGAGACCTCAGTCAATGATTTGGTATGTATCCAGTCATACAAGTTTGACTTTTGATTTCAATTTGGTCTTATTGTTGTTGTAGCGTGTGCTAAATATCTTTTCTTTCTCTGTCAGTACTGGAGTACCTAGGACCTTATGTTGTGTAGGCATGCTTTCTTGCATTGATCTGTGTCCCATAGCTCACCTACATTTATATTTTTTATTTTGAGACAGGTGTTTGCTAAGTCATACAAGTTGGCCACTGGTATGTGAATATAGCACAGTGTTAGAACAGTGTTAGACTTGCATGTTCAAGGCCCTGGATTTGACCTCCAGGATCCTCCCTTTCCCCAAAAAAGATAAAGATAAAGAAAACGGAAAGTGAAACAGAAAACACAAAAACAATAATGAGATTATTCACTATTTCTTTCAGAGTATCAGTAAAAATTATAAACACTTGGCCAGATTGATGAATGGAGAAATTTGGAAAATATACCAACACAAGGAAGGACAGACAGAGCAGCTCCCAGGCTGTACAGATCTTACAAGAGGGCATGAAAAACATAACCAAACTCCTTGAAGACAGAAGGTCTCAAAGTTGACTCAAAAAGGAAAGACCCAACAGAAACTTCTATTTCTATTTAAGTGATTAAAGTAATAGTTGTAAAAAAATAACTTCTCACAAAAGAACAATATATCCAAATGGATTTACTACAGAATTGTCCCAAATAATAATTCTATACTAATTTTTCAAAAATAGTATTATAAAAGTGAATACTTCTAACCCATTTATAAAGGAGCTATTATTATTTTATATGAAAAACCATAAACAAAACTAAAGGAAAAGGAAACTAGAGATAATATCTACATATATTATTATATGTATTATTATAGTATTCAAAGTATTAAAAAGATAATGCTTCATCAAAATGAAGTGTGGTTTATAAGGTATATGATATAATTTACTATATCTACAATTATAAAACATTATCTTAGTAGATTTATGGACAGTGAGAAATCTAGCAAAAATTTTCTTCACAAAGTAGGAAAGAAAATTTCTCAAATTCACAGGTAACACATGGGGGTTGGAATGGATTTGGGTGGGGCATGGGAAGGACAGAGGGGGAGAAAATACGTTAACACAATGAAAGCACTTCCTAAGATCAACTAAAAGAAATGCTGTCACCATTTCTGTTCATAACTATAGTGAGGATATAACCAATGTACCATATTAAAAATTGTAGACAATGCAGTTTGGCAAGGAAATGAAAGGTACACACATTCTGGGAGAGATGAAAATGAACTGTATTTATTAATGAAACAGATTTGATATAATCTATAGAAGACTCCTAGAACCACTAAAGAAGCTGTGTAAATCTTTAGTAGACTAAGTTTAATATACACACATTTACATTTAGAGGGAGCTTTAACTCTAATATGAGGTGTCTTCTGCTGTTTGACAATTTTACTACATAAACACATTGTTGACTTACTTTATTATATTAAAAAATAAGCACATGTGCATAAAATTCACAAAAGAAACTAAATAAACAAAAATAATCAAAAAAACACCCCACAACACAGAATTGAAACTATAAAATATCAAGAAATAAGTCTTACAGATACATAAACTCAAAATAATACAGCTTTGTGGGAAAAGATACACTGAAAGGTCCCTCATGTATGGTTAGCATCTGACATCCTGTTGCTAGGACAGCAACTCTCTCCAGTTGTTCTATAGAATCAAAGTTCATAGAAGCCTTTAAATACCATAGATAAAAGATCACAGAAGACACTGTTCTGTTTGTTTTTTTTTTTTCTGAAAACTCCATTTTCAAAAATTCACATGGAACTCCAGGATGATCCTGAGAGAACACCAAATAAAATGAAGTGTCACTTCCTTTCAATGATGATATAAAAGATACTTCAGCAACAGTGCACTACCATCATATTGTTCCAGATAGAAGACAGAGCAGAGATGAGGTTTTGTGGAGCTGTCAAGGATCTTTCTGTCATTGACTGATCATGCATCCATGAGGTCTCTTGTGCTGTAGCCCCTCTTGTCTGAGCACATTTTCCACAGCCCCCATCCTTGTTCTAGTCTTTTCTGCATCCTAACAACCCTCCTGCCACAGCATTTTTGTGGGTTTCCTCCTCTCTCTGGAGAGAGAGAACTGGGCTATAGCCCACTATTCAGGTACACAATACACTGCTGGTGGTGGACTAATACTTCCAAAAATATAAACCCATATAACTGTTTTTCTTTAAAAACTGATTGTATCAGCTACTTCTTATAATGAAAGAAAGCATGAACAGAGGTTAATAACAGTCACGAATAAAACAAACTGTTCTATAGTAGGTTATCACCAAGGCTCCATGAGTCTTTGCTCTCTGCCTTTCATAGCATTTTATTGCACAGCAGTTGACTTTAGTGAGATCTGTGAGGTGACACTCTACCTGCTGTGCTAATGTGATGTCATGTAAGGGGACAGCCTACCTGCTGAACTGATGTGAGGTCATGTAAGATGACAATTAGCCTACCTGCTGTGCTGACCCAAGATCAGTGAGGTAGACATTTGATATGGCAGCAAGCAATTTTGGCCTTGTGATAGTGACCCTGAAGAAGGACCTTCTGCTTTGGTTGACCAGGGATCATTGAGCCTGACAGCATCGACTCATCTAAACATCCAAAACAGCATCAATTGTTACAGGATTTTCTGACCATCTTTGTAGATTTACAAGCATCTAAATTTACAAATCATTTGTGAAAGCTTGGCTAGGAAGCATAGCATCTCATGTGGCTGAGCAACCACTTAATTATAAAGGTTCTAGCATTGAGTATTCTTTTTAGAATATGATTTTCCTGATGATAATGTAGTCAGTCTTTTGAGAATAGCTATACACTTTGTTGGATCAGCATTGTAGGTGAATCTAAGGAGAACAAACAATGCTTTCCAACAAGCACTCTAAAAATATGATTCTTTCTCATTAGTCTAAAAAATTAGTCAGTGTCAGACTCTAGGAAAGAGGAGGGCTGTGTCTGCTTGCTGAGAGTTCAGTTACAGGCTGACCTACTGTAGATCAGCCTTAAGGCCCAATGAACCTCACTCGTGCATCTATTCCAAATATATTAGAAATCTACTACATGCAATATTCTAGCCCTAGGGATATAACAGAAAACACAGAAGCCAGGACCCTACCCTGTTCTTAGGAGCCCATTACTCTAACTGGGGAAGTAAACAATAAACAAATATGCATACCACAAGCCAACTGAACAGATATCTGCAATGTGATCTCCCTCTCCTTCTCCCTCCCCCCCTTTTTTATTTCTAATGACACACCAATTAAGGTAGGGTTAGAAGGACTTCTGAAACATTAAAAGATATTTCCTGCATATTGGGAGTACAAAGTAGTAGAAAGATTTTTTTTTTCCAGCCCTGTCTTACCTTGGAGGACATGTCCATCTTCCCAAGTTCTTGATCCTTTTAAGTCATCATCATACAGAAATTATTTTGAAGAAAAGAAGAAGGCCTGAGAATGAAGTCACATTGCATAAACATGTGACCTGATCTTGGATCTTCAGAGAGGAAAGGTCTCTGAAGCCTCTGTTCATTTCTCATAGGCCTTGCGGCAGGGTAGGGCATCTCTAAAATGTGTATCAATCTGTCTTGAATTAATGAGAGGAAATGGCTTTCTAAATGTGGGCCCTTTGTCTTCCTAACTTTCATCAATGACCATATGTCCTTTCTTAAAATAATTTGTTTTCTTCAACCGTAGTGGTCACTCATTGAAATCTAAATATTTAAGGTTTGTAATGCTCATTTTGATGGTGATGTCATGGTCGTAGCTCCCATGTACCCTGGTGCCTGATTATCGATTTGCACTCACCATTCTGCCTTGTCCTGGATACTGTCTTAGGTCCCCAGGAGAGAACATAAGAGAATGTGATGAATATATATAAGGAATACTATTCAGCTGTGAAGAAATAAAATCCTGTGATTTTTTTTTTCAGGAGCACTGATTGAACTTTAGGATATTATGCTAAATGAAGTCAGCCAGGTATAGAAAAATAAATATTATACATTTTCACTAAAATCTAGAACCTAAAAGTCAAGTTTATAGCAGTAAACAGTGGAACAGTGTGGTTCCCAAAGTCTGGGATATATCCAAGGGAGGTGGTTATAGAAAAGATGGGCAATTGGTTATAGGCTAGAAAAATTAACTGATAATGAATGTTCTATAGCATAAAAAGATCACTAGGATTAACAAAGATTAATTTTATGCTTCAAAGTAGCTACCAGAGAGGATATGAAATGTCCCTCCTATGGTTTGGATATAAGGGAACAAGAATCCCAAGAGCTCATGTGTTGGCTGGTCCTCAAGTTGGGTACTGAGAATTTTAAGGTAGAGGGAGGTTAGGACATTGAGGGCACTACCTTTGGAAGGGATCAATACAATTGTGATGAGAGTCCATTTTCCCTAATAGTGAGCCATAGTTAAAGGGCAAGACTGCCCCTTCACCTTCCTGGGTTCCAGACACAGCCTGCTTTTACATCTCTGCTTCCACTTTGTAGTTTGTCATGACAGAAGTCCATCAAAAGACATTGCTATGAAACGTTCAGAGCTGTGAGCTAACTAAATCACTCTTCTCCATAAGTAGCTTGTGCTCCTATTTTGTTGTAGTAATGAAAATTAACTTTCAACAAAAAGAAACGAAAACATCTGAAGAGATGATGTGCTGATGTGATCACTACATTATGTGCATGCATTGACATGACACCCTGGTTTCTATAAAGACGTACAATATCACACAAACGTGCCTTCCTGGCTGGAGAGAGAATGGGGTATCATTCCAGTTATCATGTGAGAGCAGGTTTGGAAGGACACTAGGAAAAAAGCCTGGGAGCATTTTCTTTCTTAATGCCTCTTAGGAAATGCTTAGGCAACTTTTAGGGGATTTTCCCTCACTTTCTGTCTAGAAAATGAAAGAGAGGAAGAAAAGAGAAGAGAAGAGAAGAGAAGAGAAGAGAAGAGAAAAGAAAAGAAAGGAAAATTGGGTACCACAATTCTAGCAGAGGATCCACCTCCAATTACCTGAAGATCTCGCACCAGACCTCTGCCAGTTAGTTTTAATTATAAATTTGATGCAACCAAGAATCACCTGGGAAAATAGTCTTTTTTCGTAATTTGAGAATTTCCTACATGTGTACTGTATTTAAATCATTTCTACTCATCCCTCTCCCCCAGTTCCTCTTGCATCCCCACAACTCTCAAATTCAGGGTCTCTTCTTTAACTATTATCGCAATATGCAAATGTGTACACTCTCACATACAATCTGAGGGGTCTATTTAGGGCATATATACATGTGTTTAGTGCTGGTTATTTTGGAATGGATACTCTATGTGCAGACTCATCTTTAGTCCTTGGAGAAGACTGATTCTCTCTCTCTCTCAGCAGCCACTGATTGAGTCTAGCTTTTTATGTAGGGATAGAGTTTTGTGAGGTTTTTCTGTCATCACCAATAGCATGTTGACTGGTTGTAATTATGCAGGTCTTGCTTAGGCCACCATATCATTGTGATTTCATGGTATAGTTTCCATATGGTACATTATATGACAGAGTCACATAGTGGATACTGGTCCTCTGCTTCTTATAATATTCCTGCCCCATATTCTTGAAGTTCCCTGAACCTTAGGTATGGGGGTTGTGTTGTAGAGATATCAACAGAAACTGGGTATATTAATCCTATAGTGAGTTGTTCTCTGCACTTTGGCCAGTTGTAGCTTTCTGTAATGGTCTCTGCTGCATGAAGCATGAGAACTACACATATCAGTGTGTATACAGTTAAGTATTTAGAATGCAGTTAGAAATTATTCCTGTTTAGGAAAGTAGCATTAGTAAGTTCAACACCTCATTAGCCATGTGGAGTAGGCTAGGTTTACAAAACAAGGCATAAATTTCCTCCTATTGAGTGGGCCTTAAGTCTGATTAGACAATTGTTGGCTACTGCCAATGTAAAAGTGTCACTACAGTACCATTGGGGATATCTTCTCATGATGTTTTGGCTCATGGATTTACAACTTGAATAGGACTGTTCATTTCTTTTTTTCCTGAGCAACTTGCATAACACCTTCTGATACTGTAAGAGCTAGTCCTCGGGGAAGTGGCTTTCAGGTTAGTTCCAGCTCAATTCCAGCTTACCTCATCTAAGTCCTGTGTCCAAAGTTTGTGGTGTCTTCAGAAATTGTTCTGAGAGGCAACCAAGGACAACAGCAATATCCTGTGTTATTTTGGGGGCTTCTTGGACTTCCCTGACCAACAACCTCAAGAAAGGTTCCTATGCCTGGAACTGAATTTTTGTTAGACAGTCTATGGCTCTTAGGGGAGGTGTTATTACCCCAAGTGATGTAGCTTCATTTAAACTGTGTGTGCATACATGCACACACATATGCATAAATATACTCTTGTATTATATATGTATTTTAAGTAAACATAAAATATAATTATAAACATAAAATATGGTTTATGTCTTTAAAAAAACATTCTTAGTGTTATTTATACCTCCTTTCTTCTCTCTCTTCAGTACCCCTTCTCTCCACTTTTCAATTAAAACTCCACCCCCATTTTTTACCTTTCATACTTCATAACACCTGAGTCCTACTATCCTCCTCTCTAGAGTTCTCTCCCCATAGTCTCTTTCTATTTTCCTGCCTTCTTTAGTTAGCCCAGGTCGTATATATAAAGATTCTGGACAAGGTTCCACACATAAAAGAAATCATTTGGTACTTGCCTTTCTGGGTCTGGGTGACTTTATTTTGTATAATATTTCCTAGTTCTATCTATTTACCTTAAAATTGCATGATTAAGGTTTTAATTAGAGCTAAATAGAATTCTATGTGTAGACACACCACATTTTCTTATCCATTCATTAGTTGAAGGATATTAGATTGTTTACATTTTCTATATATTGCGAATAGAGTGGCAAAGTACATGGCTGAGTGAGTATTTGTGGAATTGACTATTGTGTCCTTTAGACAAATGCTCCAAAAAGTAGCATAGCTGCGTCATATAATAGACCTTTTAGCTTTCTGAGAATTTTCCACACTGACTCCAGAGTCGAGTTTAAAACTGGTATGCCCCATCAACAGAGGATGCATCCTCAACTGCATTTGTTATTATTTGTTTTCTTGATATTGACCATTCTAAGTCATGGTAAAATCTTAACATATTTTTAATTTGCATTTCACTAATTTCTGAGGTAATGAACAATTTTTAAGATACTTCTTTGTCATTTTTATTTCTTTTAAAAATAACTCTGATTTCCCGGTTCTTTCTTTTTGACTTCTTTGTATGATCTAGACATTAATCCTCTATCAAATGTATGGCTTGCAAATATTCTTTCTCACTCTGTGGGCTTCCTATTGACTTGGTTGAATATTTCCTTTGGACTACCTAAGCTTTTTATGTATGTACCATTTGTCATTTATTGACATTAATTCCAGGGCAAATGGAATCTTATTCAGAAAGTCCTTTCTAGCACCTATATCATGTAGAGCACTGCCTGTATCTTCTTCAAGAAATTTCAGTGTTTCAGGTTTCACATTGAGGTCTTTGATCCATTTACAGTTGACTCTTGAGCAGGGTAATAAATGTGGGTCTAATATTATTCTTTTACTTTTGGATACCCTGTTTTCCGAGCACTACTTGTTGAAGATGTTGTTTGTTTTTTTCCAGTGTGTTCTCTTGGCAGCATTGTCAAATATCAGATGGCTGTGGTTATGTATATTTATGTTTGGGTGTCCCATTTTGTTCCATTGATTCATAATAACTCTATATTTGTGCCAGTACAACACTTTCTAATATGTTTTGAATCAGGAATGATAATCTTTATAGCACTGCTCTTTTGATTCATGAGCTATATTGAAAAGGAGTAGGGATAGTAGACAGTCTTGTTTTGTTCCTAGTTTTAATGGATTGCTTCAGGTTTGTATCAGTTTATGATGATCTGGCTGTTGATCTGTCTTATTAGCCTTTATTCCTTAAGTTCTGTTAAATACAGCCCATTCTTTCCTGAGGACTTTTCTCATGAAGTCATGTTGAATATTGTCAAAGGCCTTCACTGCATCTATTGAAGTGATCACATGAGCTTTATCTTTATGGCTATTGATTTATTACCTCTATTGACTTTCCTATGCTAAACCCTTATGGCATATCGATTAAGCTAATTTGACTAATTATAGACTAATCATCTAGCACTAATTTGTGATAGATGATATACTTGATATATGCCTCAATTTGGTTTGTGTTCTCTTGAGAGTTTTTACATCTGTTTATTAAGAATATTAGCTTGTAATTTTCTTTTGTTGTTACTATGTTTTTATTTGTTTTAGTATTTAGGGCACTACCAGCTATATAGAAAAAAGCTTGCAAATGGTCTTTCTGTTTCTAATCTTTTTGAACAACTTAGGAATCATTGCTTGTAAATCTTCTTTAAAATTCTGGTAGAATCCTACTATGAATTCATCAATGCCTGAGTATTTTTTGTTTTTTGTTTTATTTTGTTTTGTCTTGTCAGAGGCTTTTTGTTACCTTTCTTACCTTTGCACCTTCTCATTTTTAATAGGTTTTTTTTCAGTTGTTTGTTTGTTTAGATTTAACTTAGGTGGTTTGGATGCATCAGGAAATCTATCCATTTCTTTTAAATTTTCTAACTTAACTAAGTATATAAGTTTTTAAATTATTATGTTATAATATTCTGAATTTTTTCAGTGTATCATATAGTATCACCCTACTTGTCTTATTCTGCTCATTTCAGTTATCTCTTTTTTTGTTTTGGACAACTAGATCCAGATTCTGTTACTTTGATCTTATTAAAGAACTATTAGATTTGTTTATTCTATATACTGTTTTCTTTGTTTACATTTCGTTAGTTTCCACTCTGGTTTTTACTATTTCTTTCATTTACTGATGAGTTTGGATTGTTCTTTTTCTAAATTATTGAGTTGCATCATTAAATCATTTATTTTTGTTCTTTCTAATTATTTTTGAAAGTAGGCACTTAGAGCTGGTAAAGTCCCTCTTCAGACTACTCTTAATGTGTCTCAGAGGTTTTGTCCTGTTGTGGGTTTATTTTCATTTAGTTCCTAGAATTGGTTCTTTTTTTTTAACTCTAAAAAAATTTCTCCTTTAACCCACTTATCATTCAGTAGTTTTTTTTAAGTAAATATTTTAAGTCATTTATTTCTTTCACTTTGATTTCATTCAGTAGTTTTTTTTTTTTTAATTTTTTTTATTGGATGTTTTATTTACATTTCATATGTTGTCCCCTTACCCCATCCCCCACCCACCCAGGAACCCCCAATCCCCTCACACCTCCTCCTTCTTCTTTGTGGATGTAACCTCTATCTACCCCCCCACTCCCACCTCCCCACCCTCAAAACTCCCACCCCCTGGGGCGTCCAGCCTTCATGAGGTCAAGGATCTCATCTTCCACCTGTGCCCAGCAGGGCCCTCCACTCTTATATATTCAGCTAAGGCCCTGGATCCCTCCATAAGTGCTCCCAGGCTGGTGGTTTAGACCCTGGGAGCTGTGGTTGGTTGGTATTGTTGCTCTCCTCATGGGGCCACAAATCCTTTCAGCTCCTTCAGTCTTCACTCTAACTCCTCCATTGAGAACCCCATGATCACTTCAATGGCTAGTTGTGAGCATCTGCCTCTGAATATGTCAGACTCTTGAAGACCTCTGAGGAGACATCCATATCAGGCTCTTATCAGCATGCACTTCCTGACTTCCACATCAGCATCTACCTTTGGTGACTGCACATGGGATGGATACTCAGGTGGAAAGGTCTTCAGACGGCCCCTCCTTCAGTTTTTGTCCCTCGCTTTGTCTCCATATTTGCTCCCTTGAGTATTTTGTTGCTCCTTCTAAGAAGGACCGAATCACCCCCACTTGGTCTTCATTCTTTATGGACTTCATGTGGCCTGTGAGTTGCATCTTGGGCATTTTAAGGTTCTGGGCTAATATCCAATAATCAGTGAGTGAATACCATGTGTGTTCTTTTGTGATTGGCTTACCTCACTCAGTATGATAATTTCTAGTTCCATCCATTTACCTAGGAACCTCTCAAATTCATTGTTTTTAATAGCTGAGTAATACTCCATTGTGTAAATATACCACATTTTTTTAATCCATTCCTCAGTTGAAGGACATCTGGGTTCTTTCCAGCTCCTGGCTATTATAAATAAGGCTGCTATGAACATAGTTGAGCATATGTCCTTATTATATGTTCGAGCACCTTCTGGGTATATGCCTAGGAGTGGTATAGCTGGATCCTCGGGTAATGCTATGTCCAATTTTCTGAGGAACCGCCACACTGATTTCCAAAGTGGTTGCACCATCTTGCAGTCCCACCAACAATGGAGGAGTGTTCCTCTTTCTCCACACCCTCGCCAGCATCTACTATCACCTGAGTTTTTAATCTTAGCCATTCTGACTGGTGTGAGATGGAATCTCAGGGTTGTTTTGATTTGCATTTCCCTGACGACTAAGGATGCCGAGCATTTCTTTAGGTGCTTCTCGGCCATTCGAGTTTCTTCCGTTGAAAATTCTTTGTTAAGCTCTATACCCCATTTTTTAATAGGGTAATTTGGTTGCCTGGAGTCTAATTTCTTGAGTTCTTTGTATATATTGGATATTAGCCCTCTATCAGATGAAGGATTGGTAAAGATCTTTTCCCAATTTGTTGGTTGTCGTTTTGTCCTATTGACAGTGTCCTTTGCCTTACAGAAACTTTGCAATTTTATGAAGTCCCATTTGTCAATTCTCGATCTTAGAGCATATGCCATTGGAGTTCTGTTCAGGAACTTTTCCCCTGTGCCCAAGTATTCGAGGCTTTTCCCCACCTTCTCTTCTATTAGTTTCAGTGTATCTGGTTTTATGTGGAGGTCCTTTATCCACTTAGATTTGAGCTTTGTACAAGGGGATAAGAATGGATCAATTTTCATTCTTCTACATGTTGTCCTCCAGTTGAACCAGCACCATTTGTTGAAAATGCTGTCCTTTTTCCACTGGACAGTTTTAGCTCCTTTGTCAAAGATCAAGTGACCATAGGAGTGTGGGTTCATTTCTGGGTCTTCAATTCTATTCCATTGATCTTCCTGCCTGTCTCTGTACCAATACCAGGTAGTTTTTATCACTATTGCTCTGTAGTACAGCTTGAGGTCAGGGATGGTGATTCCTCCCGAAGTTCTTTTATTGTTGAGAATAGTTTTCGCTATCCTGGGTTTTTTGTTATTCCATATGAATTTGAGAATTTCCTTTTCTAACTCTGTGAAGAATTGAGTTGGGATTTTAATGGGGATTGCATTGAATCTGTAGATTGCTTTTTGGCAAGATGGCCATTTTTATTATATTAATCCTGCCAATCCATGAGCATGGGAGATCTTTCCATCTTCTGAGATCTTCTTCAATTTCTTTCTTCAGAGACTTGAAGTTCTTGTCATACAGGTCTTTCACTTGCTTGGTTAGATTCACACCAAGGTATTTTATATTATTTGCAACTATTGTGAAGGGTGTCATTTCCCTAATTTCTTTTTCAGTCTGTTTATCTTTCATGTAGAGGAAGGCTACTGATTTGTTTGAGTTGATTTTATAACCAGCCACTTTGCTGAAGTTGTTTATCAGGTTTAGGAGTTCTCTGGTGGAAGTTTGGGGGTCACTTAAGTATACTATCATATCATCTGCAAATAGCGATATTTTGACTTCTTCCTTTCCTATTTGTATCCCTTTGACTTCTTTTTGTTGTCTAATTGCTCTGGCTAAGACTTCCAGTACTATATTGAATAGGTAGGGGGAGAGTGGGCAGCCTTGTCTAGTCCCTGATCTTAGTGGGATTGCTTCAAGTTTCTCTCCATTTAGCTTGATGTTGGCTACTGGTTTGCTGTAAATTGCTTTTACTATGTTTAGGTAGGGGCCTTGAATTCCTGATCTTTCCAAGACTTTTATCATGAAGGGATGTTGAATTTTGTCAAATGCTTTCTCAGCATCTAGTGAGATAATCATATGGTTTTTTTCTTTAAGTTTGTTTATATAGTGGATTACATTGATGGATTTCCGAATATTGAACCATCCCTGCATTCCTGGGATAAAACCTACTTGATCATGATGGATGATTGTTTTGATGTGGTCTTGGATTCGGTTTGCTAGAATTTTATTGAGTATTTTTGCATCGATGTTCATAAGGGAGATTGGTCTGAAGTTCTCTTTCTTTGTTGGGTCCTTGTGGGGTTTGGGAATGAGTGTAATTGTAGCTTCATAGAACGAATTGGGTAGTGTTCCTTCTGTCTCTATTTTGTGGAATAGTTTGAAGAGAATTGGTATTAGGTCTTCCTTGAAGGTCTGATAGAATTCAGCACTAAAACCATCTGGTCCTGGGCTTTTTTTAGTGGGGAGACTTTTAATGACTGCTGCTATTTCCTGAGGGGTTATGGGACTATTTAGATGGTTTATCTGCTCCTGGTTTAATTTTGGTACCTGGTATCTGTCTAGGAAATTGTCCATTTCATCCAGGTTTTCCAGTTTTGTTGAGTATAGGCCTTTGTAGTAGGATCTGATGATTTTTTTAATTTCTTCCGTTTCTGTTGTTATGTCTCCCTTTTCAGTTCTGATTTTATTAATTTGGATACTCTCTCTGTGCCCTCTGGTTAATCTGGCTAATGGTTTATCTATCTTGTTGATTTTCTCAAAGAACCAACTCCTGGTTTTATTTATATTTTGTATTGTTCTTTCAGTTTCTATTTGGTTGATTTCAGCCCTGAGTTTGATTATTTCCTGCCTTCTACTCCTCCTGGGTGTATTTGCTTCTTTTTGTTCTAGGGCTTTTAGTTGTGCAGTCAACTTGTTAGTGTGTGCTCTTTCCAGTTTCTTTTTGTAGGCACTTAGAGCTATGAGTTTTCCTCTTAGCACTGCCTTCATGGAGTCCCACAAGTTTTGGTATGATGTGTCCTCATTTTCATTGAAATCTAAAAAGTCTTTAATTTCTTTCTTTATTTCTTCCTTGACCAAGTCATCATTGAGTAGAGAGTTGTTCAGTTTCCATGTGCACATGGGTTTTCCATTGGTTTTGTCATTATTAAAGACCAGTCTTATTCCATGGTGATCTGATAAGAGGCAAGGGATTATTTCAATCTTTTTGTATCTGTAGAGGCTTGTTTTGTGACCAATTATATGGTCTGTTTTGGAGAAGGTACCATGAGGTGCTGAGAAAAAGGTATATTCTTTTGTTTTAGGATGAAATGTTCTATAGATGTCTGTTAAGTCCATTCGGTTCATAACTTCTGTTAATGTCAAAGTGTCTCGGTTTAGTTTCTGTTTCCATGATCTGTCCATTGCTGAGAGTGGGGTGTTGAAATCCCCCACTATTATTGTGTGAGGTGTAATGTGTGTTTTGAGCTTTAGTAAAGTTTCTTTTATGTATGTAGGTGCCCTTGCATTTGGGGCATAGATGTTCAGAATTGAGATTTCACCTTGGTAGCTTTTTCCTTTGATGAGTATGAAGTGTCCTTCCTTATCTTTTTTGATTAATTTTGGATGGAAGTCGATTTTATTTGATATTAGAATGGCTACTCCAGCTTGTTTCTTGGGACCATTGGCTTGGAAAATTGTTTTCCACCCTTTTATTCTGAGGTAGTGTCTGTCTTTGTCACTGAGGTGTGTTTCTTGTATGCAGCAAAATTCTGGGTCTTGTTTGTGTATCCAGTCTGCTAGTCTGCGTCTTTTTATTGGGGAATTGAGACCATTGATGTTAAGAGATATTAAGGAAAAATGATTGTGGCTTCCTGTTATTTTTGTTATTAGAGGTAAAGTTATGTTTGTATAGTTATCTTCTTTTGGGGTTGTTAGAAGATTACTTCCTTGCTTTTTCTAGGTTGTAGTTTCCCTCCTTGTGTTGGCGTTTTCCATCCATTATCCTTTGAAGTGCTGGGTTTGTGGGAAGATATTGTGCAAATTTGGTTTTGTCATGGAATATCTTGGTTTCACCATCTATATTGATTGAGAGTTTTGCTGGGTATAGTAATCTGGGCTGGCAATTGTGTTCTCTTAGGGTCTGTATGATGTCCGTCCAGGCTCTTCTGGCTTTTATAGTCTCTGGTGAGAAGTCTGGTGTAATTCTTATAGGTCTGCCTTTATATGTTACTTGACCTTTTTCCCTTACTGCTTTTAGTATTTTTTCTTTGTTTTGTGCATCTGATGTTTTGATTATTATGTGACGGGAGGTATTTCTTTTCTGGTCTAGTCTATTTGGTGTTCTGTAGGCTTCTTGTATGTTTATGGGCATCTTGTTCTTTAGGTTAGGGAAATTTTCCTCAATGATTTTGTTGAAGATATTTACTGGCCCTTTAAGTTGGGAATCTTCATTCTCATCTATACCTATTATCCTTAGGTTTGGTCTTCTCATTGTGTCCTGGATTTCCTGGATGTTTTGAGTTAGGAGTTTTTTGCTTTTTTCATTTTCTTTGACAACTGTGTCAATATTTTCCACCGTATCTTCTGCATTTGAGATTCTCTCTTCTATCTCTTGTATTCGGTTGGTGATGCTTGCGTCTGTGACTCCTGATCTCTTTCTTAGGTTTTCTATCTCCATGGTTGTCTCCCTTTGAACTTTCTTTATTGTTTCTATTTCTAGTTTCAGATCCTGAATGTTTTTGTTTAATTCCTTCTTTGTGTTTTCTTGCATTTCTTTAAGGGATTTCTGTGATTCCTCTTTAAGGGCTTCTATCTGTTTACTTGTACTCTCCTGTATTTCTTTAAGGGAGTTACTTAATTCCTTCTTATAATCCTCTATCATCATCATGAGAAGTGATTTTAATTCTGAATCCTGCTTTTCAGGTGTGAAGGGGTGTTCAGGGCTTGCTATATTGGGAGAACTGGGCACTGATGATGCCAAGAAACTTTGGTTTCTGTTGCTTATGTTCTTGCGCTTGCCTTTCGCCATCTGGGTAACTCTAGTGGTACCTGCCCTCTCTGTGTAAGATTGGAATCTGTATTTCCAGTTATCTTGCTTATTGCAGAGCTCCTCGGAGTCCAGAGGTCTCTGTGGTCTTATGCCCCTAATCTCCCGGGTGGAAGAACTCCTGGGACTCAGGCCACCTCTTGGATCTGGTAATCCTTCTGTTCTGAGTGCAGTGGCTCCTCGGCTGCTCTGAGTGCAGTGGGTTCTCGATGACTCAGGATTCAGTTTCAGCTGCTCTGAGTGCAGTGGCTCCAGCTGCTCTGAGTGCAGTGGGTCCCTGATGACTCAGAATTCAGTTTCAGCTGCTCTGAGTGTAGTGGCTCCAGCTGCTCTGAGTGCTGTGGCTCCTGGATGACTGGATTCAGTTTCTCCACAGGACAGGAGCAGACCGACTCTGTGTCTGCTCCAGTCCAAGGGACCAGGCAGGGGCCGAAGGGAAGTGGAATTCCGGAGGGGCGGGG